>NW_024006263.1:4608-8994 GCF_014805625.2 Glossina fuscipes | reverse complement strand
GAATATGCAAATATTGCTCAAAGTCTAGCGCCACAATAGGCTGTAAAATATGCAAGAAATATTTTCATATAACTTGTGGCCATCTTAACGAATGTTTATTTCAATTTGTGGGAGAATTTAATTCATATTGCCACGCTTGTCTGCCTTTAAATGATTACCAACAACAATTGATGAATTCCAAATGTTCCGGCGATCATGCTGTGTGTTTTATCTGCACTAAGCGTATGTACAATTATCATCCTAAAAATTGGATTTATGCCGAGTGCTGTAAAAATGGGTTTGTTCACAACTTATGCATGCAAAAATACGCCTTAAGCGCTGGCTACTATTTGAAATGCATTTGGTGTAAGAGCGGGGAATTTCGAGATGCGGTAAAGCTGCAGGGCATATTTGTGCCGGATCGTGATGCAAAGTGGGAGCTTGAGCCGAATGCCTACAGAGATTTGCATTGCGGCTACAATCGTTGTGACATGACAAAATGCAATTGTCCTAGAGGGCGTGAATACGTTGAATATATAGAAGGACGTAAGTGGTTTTTGACCGTATGCAAGCTTTGTGGCTCCTTTGGTGCTCATAATCCGACTTGCATACCGGGATTTGAAAATTCCAAAGAAAAGGTTGAAGACTTCAAATGCGATAGGTGCTTGACAATCGAACATTCTCTTTGCTTATCGCCTAAAGCAGAAAAAAGTATTAATGGATTGTTTGATGCGAGTCTTTATATAAGCAAAGCTCAAATTAACCCACCATCACCATTTTTGCTACATGGAAATTCAGAATTTTCAGACGATAGTACGTCTTCGATGGTTACGGTTATATTCTCTCAAAACAACAACAATGGAAAAAGCGTTCCTGATGAAGTAACAGACACAAATGGTTTAGTTGAGAACATTGACGAACCTGTGCAGGCTTTAACTTCAGGCATGGATCGACTCTGTTGCGACCCCAATGATGATGAGAATGTCCATCTAGATATTGATGAAGTGCAATCAGATGACGAATTCTTAATTTTAGATATGTACGAATTCACTGATTCTCTCGATTGCTTGGCCAAAGTTAAGGTTAAAGTAAAACTTAATGATGCACGTTTTGCTGGCAAAACGTTGGATGAAATAAAATGTAGTAAAAATTTGATTAATGCAGAAGATATTGTTGAGCGCAGTGGCGATCTAAGCATTATAAACGAATTTGATAAAATTATTGATGCTTTGAAATAAAATTTCTCGTTTTGTATAATTTGCATAACTCGTTTCCAAGATAAATATTTAAGCTCTTGTAGCGATCAGACTTGTAAAATGCTTTTTGTATCAAAATTAGACAGTTTAATTTTACGTCACATTTCTGAATTTACGCGAAGTGATTTATGCACTCCAGATAATTTTATTCTGGTACAAAGAAACCACTCAACTTACTTTTTTATATAATGGAAACTGACCAGTAATGTTCTTTCTTCTCCAGGATTGAGTAAACGTTTATCATTGTTTCACAGTATACAAGCGTTTTCCATCACAGAAATTATTATTGCAATTATAATTTCTGGCTATCAATTGCTTTCAATAACATGGACATATCCACATTTCCACAGTGTAAATTATTAAAAAAAAATTGCCCATAACTTATTCGATAATTAAATGCGTAATCAGCAATAGAAATAGTATGCGTCCATTTGAAATTTCTCTTCGGTCTTATATATCACCTCTATGTTTATTAGCATTAACATGCTTCTGTCTGTTCAATTATTATTAATTTATTTAATTTTCTTATTTTTAATATAAAAGCATCCCGGCCACTTCGCTTGTTACACCCAATTTCTTTTCAGCTCTCTTCACATTTGCGTATCTAGATAAGCACTTCAAAAAAATTGTTTATAATAACATATACATTACCGTAATATTATTGGATGATTGGCAAAGAATAAAATTATAAATGTAATAAATTTTCATAAAAGTAAAAGTTGTTTTACAAATTCGCAATTATTTTGTATGACATATTTGCAAGGGAAATTGCATGAATCCTTTGGAAAAGAGAGAACCTTCTATTTTTTATTGTGTAAAAAATAGTTATGATTGGACACAAAAGTGGGTAATAAGTTAAGTAATATGTCGAAATTTAAAATTTATCCCTTTCGCCGCTTTGGAAACATTATTTATTTTTTCTCTTTCTGGCTAATTAATAAGATTTTATGGGTTTTCGGAATTCATAACGCAGTTCAAACTATTTATATACTACGTAAAGAACTTTTTTACCTCCAATATGCCTTATCAAAATTATTACTGAAATGTAATAAAATCGAAATAAATGCTTTTTCATTACGGAAACGATGCAAACGCAGACTAATGGAGCAGTTAAGCATCTTAAGATTAAATGACTGTGACATTTATATCCCACTTTATACCTGAGAAAAACATATTTTCAACGCTAATGGAAATCTACTTTTAAAATGGATCCGGCTCTCAAGATTAATTAGAGCTTTGGTTGTGTAAATAACATTAATTTTTTATTGCTTTCGTACTGCGCCAGAGATAGGCGGATTAGGCGCTTTTTGTTGCTCCTTTTTATATAATCTGTCGTTCGATAAGTTCGTGGAATGATATGCAGATACAGTTGGACTATTGAAGGATCCATATGATATTCAATTTTCAAACGGTATGTATTAGTCTTTCATGACTTTGGTTTATAAGTTGCAACAGTTCTAGTGTGGTTACACACGAAATTCAGATTTTTCCATTGTTTTACCAAAACCAAACTGACAATATCTTCACATATGTATATTATTTATATCTTTAACAGGCGACTGTTTCTTAAAGAGTGTTTCTTAAAGTCAAAGCATATTAAAGACACGTATAAATAAAAATATATGAGGACATATTCATTGAATACTAATAAAGCTTTATCGTTACTGAAGTTTCATTAAAAATCAGCGAATAATTTACAACCGTACGAGGGTAAAACTCAGCGAAAGTGAAAAAACCGGAAAAAGTTTATCATTTACTCGAATTTTCGGTTATTAATATTTAACACAAGGAGGGAAATGATCTCTCGCTGCAGCTAAATAATAAAAAGCATTATAGGCGGAGAAGGCCGACCGTTCAATACCCTACACCACATTGTCGAACACAATGCTTATTTTTATTCTAGAAGACAAAAATTACATCTTGCTTCTATATCAAGGCAATTTTTCAAGGGCGTGTTTATGGGCAAGCGGGCCCAAAACGCAAATGCAATGTAGTGCAAAATTAATTCTTACATAGGGCAGGACACAAAAATAGGCGTAGACGGTCCAAAATTTCTACAGGTCATTTTTGTATGAAGTTACTATATTATTATGGGTCAATTTTCACCATCACATATTAAAACTTAGATTTATCTGCTCTAAAAAGGGTCAATTTCCTTGAAAATCCTTATAAGGGATCCGTTTAATTTTTTTATGTTAAATTACTGTTATGGTGTAGTGTTCTTCAAGAACTATTAAAAATTACATCTTGTTGTCGTGTGAAGTTCAGTTTTCGCTATAGTTGCGAGTTGAAAAATTGCCACAGCCGTTATAAAGTTTTCACTAAATTAAAAAAAGAAAAAAAATCAATGGCCCGAGTTGCGATCTCTACTTTTAGTAGATTTTCATAATCTAATTTTAAAGTTATGATGGTAGCTATCAGAGAGAGCTAATAAGAAGCGAAGCAAAAATTATTCTCAAAATAGAAACCAATGTACATCGTAATGTTTGTTGATGCAACGGAAATCGCTATTTGACTACTTGCCACCTAACCCTACTGAAAGCTTTCGTAAAAACATTTTCACGGAACCAAAAGCTAAAAAAAAAAGAATACGAAAAAATTGTGTGGGTGTTTTTCTGGGTTGTCATATTTTCTAACCCACTGAATGTGCGTACGTAGATAGCAACCATTTTTACCCCATTAGTTCTTAATCGATTAAAGAATATTTACGCCGAACTTCACCTTCTGATCTTCATATTTCCGTCTATGGCGATTTAATAAAAAAAACGGGATCAAAATGATGAAAAGAGGATTGAAATCCAATACTTGGGCAGTTCTAGTGGTAAGCAACAAAGTAAAAGGTTATAAATAAAAAATGTAATTTTACGATACCGATCTGGCCAATCAACTGCTGCTTTCTTTTTTCCCCGACATAAGTTACGGCAAACAAGGCAATGAGAAGTAAAGGTACTACGGGGGCCACCAATCAGGCGGGTATGTAGTACCGATGAAAATCTTCATTTTAGTTTTGAATCACCGACGATCGTTGAGTCGCGGGTACAAATCTCAGATGCGGTTGAATTTTACAGAAAGCCGATAGCCTAAGAAGCTAGAGCTTTAGGGCTTTAGAATTTATTTCCCCGGCTAAATTAATAATAATACTAATAATAAT
>NW_024006263.1:0-4508 GCF_014805625.2 Glossina fuscipes | reverse complement strand
TTTAATTTTTTTTTGTTTTAATTTACCGAATGGACATCAATTATTAATATATAACAGAACGTATGAACCAGAAGGCTTACGGTCCCGCGCCATTGAGCTATCATCAATGGACGATCTTGTTAACAAGAACAATCAGCCGAAAATACAAAATCCGATATCAAGTTTCCTCGCTAAGGAGCACCAAGCACTGCTTTTCTTTCGAAGAGGTAGTTGTTTTTTATAATTTGTTTGTATATTTTTTGTATATAAATTTACAGGTGTATATAATAATTGCCAGTGTATTTAAGAAGTGTTTTCTTTGTTTCGTAGCGGAGTATTTTCCGAATCATTTGTTTGATTTTTCTTATTCCATGGTTGCTCTTCACCTGATCCGAGAATGATATACACCAAGAATTCGATAACAAATAAAACCATAGTAACAAAAAATATTATCCGCCAAGCAGCAATTGTTTGCTATAAAAAGATTTTTTCAATCTTTTATACATATTTTTATAATTATATACTTGGAACTTACATTTCCTTTCGTTATAAAGCCTACAAAGATGGGTACAATTATGCCGGGCAACGTTGCTACAGTATTGGTTAAAGCCACCAAAGTGCCGGCAAAGTTTGGAGCTATATCAATATGATTAGAAAGGAAACCCGAGAACATGGCACCCATAGATACAATACCAATAGTCATAATGGCAACAGCCCAGGCATGTCGGCATCCTATATAGCATAGGATTAATAAGCATAACATAGGTATAGCTGAAGCAATAGTGGTGGAAATTTTACGAGCCGCTGTCGTAGTAATTTTTTCTGTAAGATTAATTGAAGAAATTTCATGTGCATTCATATTCTTCTTCTTCTTCTTCTTCTACGTCTTCCTATTATTATCATATATTATTTTCAATATATCACAATATTTACCTTTCGCTTTGAGTGTGTCTAAGATTTTGCCTAGCATTATGCTAAAAATTAATAGAGGGAAATAAGGCATAGCACTAGCCATAGCATTACTGGTTACGTTTAAGGCCAAGACTTGTTTCATATAAAACGGTATCTCAATCAAGAACATATACCAGCCCCAATTACTGCAGCAGTGCGCTATTAAAATGGCCCAAAATGGTATCGATGTTAGGACTTGGTTCCATGGTGTCGGTGGATGACCTTCTTTGGCATTTTCTTTGCTCTGACCCAGGGAGCTATTAATCATTTCTCTTTCATCAGCAGTGATAAAACGCTGTTCATTAGGGTTATCTTGAACAAAACAAATCCATAAAATCATCCATATACAGCTAAGACCACCCATAACATAGAAAATTGACTCCCAGCCAAAATTATCGGATAGAAATCCCGCCATAAGTATAGAGACCGCTGTACCAAATGATGTGCCTACGTATATAATTGTAGACATAATTGATCTTTCATTAGGGGGTGACCAAGCGGCGATCATACAATGCATAGCCGGAAAAGTGACGCCACCACCGATGCCCTCCAAAACACGCATAAAAATTAAACCCACGTAATGGACTTTAGTAAATATAGGAGTCAAGATGGTACAAAAACCATTTATTGCTACGGCTGTCAACATGACCCATTTTGCCGAAAAATTTTCAGCTATTCGTGCCCCCGGAATTTGAGATATCAAATAACCCCAGAAGTAGCAGCTTAGTAGAGTTCCTTGCAAAGGACCGCTCCAATCGAAAGGACCATCCTGCAAGTGTAACTTGAAACTTTTTAAACTTTTATAATAGCCTTAATATCTATACCTCCAATATGGCAATATAATCGTCGGTATCGCCGTCTGGTGGTTGACATTTTTCAACAGGTTTCGCAAAATTATCATTTATGTTATGTGAAAGATCAACATTGTCATTTCTGATTGCAGTATGATTAAGCATTGCCACCATGGCTACACTTAAATTCACCTTTAGGCCATAAATAATGGCCATTCCTATGGAGCCTAATACTGCTAATACGTAACGAGCTGGAAGGCATTCTGTAATAAAAAGCAAAAACCAAAACAATGATGCTTATTATTATAGACTTAAATTCTCATTGCAAATAAGAGCTAGTGACGATCAACAGAGTACGTATATAGACCACGTGCGCCTTCTAAAAAATGCTGCTTTTTATACCCTACACCGCTTGTGGTAGAAGGAAGAATTTGAGATACATCCACCTTTTTTTATATCGATCGATTCAGAGTCACTTTCCCATTTGATTTGAGCCTGTCTGTCCCGCCGTCCGTTTTGTTCCCTTTCGTTCAACGCAGAGTCCACAATTTTTAAGGTATTTTGATGATATTTGATACACTGATTTATTTTGGACCAAGGACAAACGCCATTGAAAATGATTGGGATCGGACCACTTTTTCGACCACTTCTCATACAACGGATTACTTTGCAAACTTGTTATATGAATAATTGTAAAATATTTAATAATTTTTACTTGCTTTGTGCTATTAAAAGTATCAAGATTTAATGGTTTGTTGCATATAGTCGGAGCGAGATCCTTGATTTTTGAGTCCAGTTTCTTCAGGAGAGACCGATTACTTTGATGATAAAGGGCGATTAAAGGTTCAAATTTCCGTTGGAGAGATTAAATATTTCTTTGCATGACAAAAATGAAGAAGAAGAGGTCGTCTTTTCTCGAATCTTTCATACCCACATCTTTAAGAAAAATTTAAAAAAAGAACGAAAAGACACAAGAAAAAGAAATTTTAATACTCTATAATATTGGTTGAGGCCGACCGGATTTTCCCCACTACTATTCAGGTACTATAATACATTGTAAGATCACCCATAGAACATATTAGCTCAAAGCCAAGGCAGGTTTTACTTTGCTACTAACTACTAAGAACTGTCATGCGACGCGGCTAGATCAACGCTACTGATATTGATAAGAAATGTATACTATTTTCAGGTTCTCTGGAGCTTCTTTACAGATGATGCTAATATTTTCACATTTTCAGGTATACTACAACCTCTCGATGGTGACTGCAGAAAATGTTATCAAGGTTATATAGGACTTTAGCAAGAGGACAGCGGTGATGGCACTTTCTCAAGATAAATTCCATAAAGCTATTAAGAATAAAATATAACTAGTCGGTCTAGTCTTATAAAAGAAAATTTATCGAAAAAAGTAGACCGAGTTGTCTTCAAGCGCGCCTTACCACCTGTATGAGCGATATTGATGTGAAATCTTGTAAAAATATTTTCCATATAATATCCCAGTACAATTATTTCAAATGGTAAGTTACAAGTTTGAGGGGGCAGACTATGGAGAGGTTTTTCGAAGGTGTTCGCGATATTATGGTAAGAAGTGCCAGGCACGTTATCTTCCTCCAAAGAGTGTAAGCGCACTTCATGCTAATGAATAGACTGGAAAGGAAGCTCACCAGCTAATCACTGATTATGGAGTCATCAAAAGAATTTTGAAAAAAAATTTAGATGATACTTGAAATAATTATTAAAAGTGCATCCATAACTAAGTAACGTATTAACATGAATGCATCAGTTTGTGCTTTGTATATAAAACACGATTATGTAAATCTTAAATTTGAAACAATTTGATAGAAGAATTTTTATGAATTGTACTAAAGAAATCATATACCGCAATACCTTATATAATCGCTCACACTAAGATACTTAAAATTCAACTCAAAGTAGGTTTGTCGCATATTAAAGTTCTTTCACTTAGACATTAGTTATACAGTAAACTAGGGATTTATATTTTGGGTATAAGTTTTATTAACACTTTTAAGTTCATATAATGACTTTTCAAAATAAACCGTGAGGTAGGGAAGTGATCGAAAAAGTGGTCCATTTCAATAGCGTTTTGATTTCAAATTTCAACAAAATATCTCCAAAGTTGCGATAAGTAGGTTGAACATAAGAAAAAATGGATGGACTGACAGACAGACAAGCTTAGATTGATACAGAAAGTGATTTAGAATGATTCTATTGAGTGCTGCATGCGTTTACATAAACTCAATACACTCTTGTACGACAAGTTGTGTAAGAGCCTGACTAAAAGGATAATGTATTTCTCTATTCTTAATAGTGTGCCTACGCGGGTCAAAAACTCGAAATTTCATTAAAACATCTGGAAAGCAAGAATATATGGACACATATGCGAAGGACAGGTGGACAGACAAACAGATGAACTTAGATCGGTATAAAAAAAGATAGTGCCACTATCTCAAGTGCTTCTCTGCGCAAGTTTAATCTTCCCTTCAAGGAATGTAATGGGGTCACTTTTGAACCCGATCACAACTGAAGCGCCAAAGAGATTATAATTAAAAAAAACTTTTTGAATTTTCAAGTAAAGATTAACTATATATGTTAACAGATATATACCGTATGTTGAAATTTTTATTATGCCTTAAATATTTTCGATGCATTTTTCATTTACGCAAGAAAAAAAGAAAAAGAGTTCCAGCGGTTAAAAAATATGTTTTTTTTTTTTTTTTTTATTCAAAACAATTAAAAATTCTCTGTATGACTTTTAAATAACCTTTC
>NW_024006262.1:4608-8994 GCF_014805625.2 Glossina fuscipes | reverse complement strand
GAATATGCAAATATTGCTCAAAGTCTAGCGCCACAATAGGCTGTAAAGTATGCAAGGGATATTTTCATATAACTTGTGGCCATCTTAACGAATGTTTATTTCAATTTGTGGGAGAATTTAATTCATATTGCCACGCTTGTCTGCCTTTAAATGATTACCAACAACAATTGATGAATTCCAAATGTTCCGGCGATCAAGCTGTATGTTTTATCTGCACTAAGCGTATGTACAATTATCATCCTAAAAATTGGATTTATGCCGAGTGCTGTAAAAATGGGTTTGTTCACAACTTATGCATGCAAAAATACGCCTTAAGCGCTGGCTACTATTTGAAATGCATTTGGTGTAAGAGCGGGGAATTTCGAGATGCGGTAAAGCTGCAGGGCATATTTGTGCCGGATCGTGATGCAAAGTGGGAGCTTGAGCCGAATGCCTACAGAGATTTGCATTGCGGCTACAATCGTTGTGACATGACAAAATGCAATTGTCCTAGAGGGCGTGAATACGTTGAATATATAGAAGGACGTAAGTGGTTTTTGACCCTATGCAAGCTTTGTGGCTCCTTTGGTGCTCATAATCCGACTTGCATACCGGGATTTGAAAATTCCAAAGAAAAGGTTGAAGACTTCAAATGCGATAGGTGCTTGACAATCGAACATTCTCTTTGCTTATCGCCTGAAACAGAAAAAAGTATTAATGGATTGTTTGATGCGAGTCTTTATATAAGCAAAGCTCAAATTAACCCACCATCACCATTTTTGCTACATGGAAATTCAGAATTTTCAGACGATAGCACGTCTTCGATGGTTACGGTTATATTCTCTCAAAACAACAACAATGGAAAAAGCGTTCCTGATGAAGTAACAGACACATATGGTTTAGTTGAGAACATTGACGAACCTGTGCAGGCTTTAACTTCAGGCATGGATCGACTCTGTTGCGACCCCAATGATGATGAGAATGTCGATCTAGATATTGATGAAATGCAATCAGATGACGAATTCTTAATTTTAGATATGTACGAATTCACTGATTCTCTCGATTGCTTGGCCAAAGTTAAGGTTAAAGTAAAACTTAATGATGCACGTTTTGCTGGCAAAACGTTGGATGAAATAAAATGTAGTAAAAATTTGATTAATGCAGAAGATATTGTTGAGCGCAGTGACGATCTAAGCATTATAAACGAATTTGATAAAATTATTGATGCTTTGAAATAAAATTTCTCGTTTTGTATAATTTGCATAACTCGTTTCCAAGATAAATATTTAAGCTCTTGTAGCGATCAGACTTGTAAAATGCTTTTTGTATCAAAATTAGACAGTTTAATTTTACGTCACATTTCTGAATTTACGCGAAGTGATTTATGCACTCCAGATAATTTTATTCTGGTACAAAGAAACCACTCAACTTACTTTTTTATATAATGGAAACTGACCAGTAATGTTCTTTCTTCTCCAGGATTGAGTAAACGTTTATCATTGTTTCACAGTATACAAGCGTTTTCCATCACAGAAATTATTATTGCAATTATAATTTCTGGCTATCAATTGCTTTCAATAACATGGACATATCCACATTTCCACAGTGTAAATTATTAAAAAAAAATTGCCCATAACTTATTCGATAATTAAATGCGTAATCAGCAATAGAAATAGTATGCGTCCATTTGAAATTTCTCTTCGGTCTTATATATCACCTCTATGTTTATTAGCATTAACATGCTTCTGTCTGTTCAATTATTATTAATTTATTTAATTTTCTTATTTTTAATATAAAAGCATCCCGGCCACTTCGCTTGTTACACCCAATTTCTTTTCAGCTCTCTTCACATTTGCGTATCTAGATAAGCACTTCAAAAAAATTGTTTATAATAACATATACATTACCGTAATATTATTGGATGATTGGCAAAGAATAAAATTATAAATGTAATAAATTTTCATAAAAGTAAAAGTTGTTTTACAAATTCGCAATTATTTTGTATGACATATTTGCAAGGGAAATTGCATGAATCCTTTGGAAAAGAGAGAACCTTCTATTTTTTATTGTGTAAAAAATAGTTATGATTGGACACAAAAGTGGGTAATAAGTTAAGTAATATGTCGAAATTTAAAATTTATCCCTTTCGCCGCTTTGGAAACATTATTTATTTTTTCTCTTTCTGGCTAATTAATAAGATTTTATGGGTTTTCGGAATTCATAACGCAGTTCAAACTATTTATATACTACGTAAAGAACTTTTTTACCTCCAATATGCCTTATCAAAATTATTACTGAAATGTAATAAAATCGAAATAAATGCTTTTTCATTACGGAAACGATGCAAACGCAGACTAATGGAGCAGTTAAGCATCTTAAGATTAAATGACTGTGACATTTATATCCCACTTTATACCTGAGAAAAACATATTTTCAACGCTAATGGAAATCTACTTTTAAAATGGATCCGGCTCTCAAGATTAATTAGAGCTTTGGTTGTGTAAATAACATTAATTTTTTATTGCTTTCGTACTGCGCCAGAGATAGGCGGATTAGGCGCTTTTTGTTGCTCCTTTTTATATAATCTGTCGTTCGATAAGTTCGTGGAATGATATGCAGATACAGTTGGACTATTGAAGGATCCATATGATATTCAATTTTCAAACGGTATGTATTAGTCTTTCATGACTTTGGTTTATAAGTTGCAACAGTTCTAGTGTGGTTACACACGAAATTCAGATTTTTCCATTGTTTTACCAAAACCAAACTGACAATATCTTCACATATGTATATTATTTATATCTTTAACAGGCGACTGTTTCTTAAAGAGTGTTTCTTAAAGTCAAAGCATATTAAAGACACGTATAAATAAAAATATATGAGGACATATTCATTGAATACTAATAAAGCTTTATCGTTACTGAAGTTTCATTAAAAATCAGCGAATAATTTACAACCGTACGAGGGTAAAACTCAGCGAAAGTGAAAAAACCGGAAAAAGTTTATCATTTACTCGAATTTTCGGTTATTAATATTTAACACAAGGAGGGAAATGATCTCTCGCTGCAGCTAAATAATAAAAAGCATTATAGGCGGAGAAGGCCGACCGTTCAATACCCTACACCACATTGTCGAACACAATGCTTATTTTTATTCTAGAAGACAAAAATTACATCTTGCTTCTATATCAAGGCAATTTTTCAAGGGCGTGTTTATGGGCAAGCGGGCCCAAAACGCAAATGCAATGTAGTGCAAAATTAATTCTTACATAGGGCAGGACACAAAAATAGGCGTAGACGGTCCAAAATTTCTACAGGTCATTTTTGTATGAAGTTACTATATTATTATGGGTCAATTTTCACCATCACATATTAAAACTTAGATTTATCTGCTCTAAAAAGGGTCAATTTCCTTGAAAATCCTTATAAGGGATCCGTTTAATTTTTTTATGTTAAATTACTGTTATGGTGTAGTGTTCTTCAAGAACTATTAAAAATTACATCTTGTTGTCGTGTGAAGTTCAGTTTTCGCTATAGTTGCGAGTTGAAAAATTGCCACAGCCGTTATAAAGTTTTCACTAAATTAAAAAAAGAAAAAAAATCAATGGCCCGAGTTGCGATCTCTACTTTTAGTAGATTTTCATAATCTAATTTTAAAGTTATGATGGTAGCTATCAGAGAGAGCTAATAAGAAGCGAAGCAAAAATTATTCTCAAAATAGAAACCAATGTACATCGTAATGTTTGTTGATGCAACGGAAATCGCTATTTGACTACTTGCCACCTAACCCTACTGAAAGCTTTCGTAAAAACATTTTCACGGAACCAAAAGCTAAAAAAAAAAGAATACGAAAAAATTGTGTGGGTGTTTTTCTGGGTTGTCATATTTTCTAACCCACTGAATGTGCGTACGTAGATAGCAACCATTTTTACCCCATTAGTTCTTAATCGATTAAAGAATATTTACGCCGAACTTCACCTTCTGATCTTCATATTTCCGTCTATGGCGATTTAATAAAAAAAACGGGATCAAAATGATGAAAAGAGGATTGAAATCCAATACTTGGGCAGTTCTAGTGGTAAGCAACAAAGTAAAAGGTTATAAATAAAAAATGTAATTTTACGATACCGATCTGGCCAATCAACTGCTGCCTTCTTTTTTCCCCGACATAAGTTACGGCAAACAAGGCAATGAGAAGTAAAGGTACTACGGGGGCCACCAATCAGGCGGGTATGTAGTACCGATGAAAATCTTCATTTTAGATTTGAATCACCGACGATCGTTGAGTCGCGGGTTCAAATCTCAGATGCGGTTGAATTTTACAGAAAGCCGATAGCCTAAGAAGCTAGAGCTTTAGGGCTTTAGAATTTATTTCCCCGGCTAAATTAATAATAATACTAATAATAAT
>NW_024006262.1:0-4508 GCF_014805625.2 Glossina fuscipes | reverse complement strand
TTTAATTTTTTTTTGTTTTAATTTACCGAATGGACATCAATTATTAATATATAACAGAACGTATGAACCAGAAGGCTTACGGTCCCGCGCCATTGAGCTATCATCAATGGACGATCTTGTTAACAAGAACAATCAGCCGAAAATACAAAATCCGATATCAAGTTTCCTCGCTAAGGAGCACCAAGCACTGCTTTTCTTTCGAAGAGGTAGTTGTTTTTTATAATTTGTTTGTATATTTTTTGTATATAAATTTACAGGTGTATATAATAATTGCCAGTGTATTTAAGAAGTGTTTTCTTTGTTTCGTAGCGGAGTATTTTCCGAATCATTTGTTTGATTTTTCTTATTCCATGGTTGCTCTTCACCTGATCCGAGAATGATATACACCAAGAATTCGATAACAAATAAAACCATAGTAACAAAAAATATTATCCGCCAAGCAGCAATTGTTTGCTATAAAAAGATTTTTTCAATCTTTTATACATATTTTTATAATTATATACTTGGAACTTACATTTCCTTTCGTTATAAAGCCTACAAAGATGGGTACAATTATGCCGGGCAACGTTGCTACAGTATTGGTTAAAGCCACCAAAGTGCCGGCAAAGTTTGGAGCTATATCAATATGATTAGAAAGGAAACCCGAGAACATGGCACCCATAGATACAATACCAATAGTCATAATGGCAACAGCCCAGGCATGTCGGCATCCTATATAGCATAGGATTAATAAGCATAACATAGGTATAGCTGAAGCAATAGTGGTGGAAATTTTACGAGCCGCTGTCGTAGTAATTTTTTCTGTAAGATTAATTGAAGAAATTTCATGTGCATTCATATTCTTCTTCTTCTTCTTCTTCTACGTCTTCCTATTATTATCATATATTATTTTCAATATATCACAATATTTACCTTTCGCTTTGAGTGTGTCTAAGATTTTGCCTAGCATTATGCTAAAAATTAATAGAGGGAAATAAGGCATAGCACTAGCCATAGCATTACTGGTTACGTTTAAGGCCAAGACTTGTTTCATATAAAACGGTATCTCAATCAAGAACATATACCAGCCCCAATTACTGCAGCAGTGCGCTATTAAAATGGCCCAAAATGGTATCGATGTTAGGACTTGGTTCCATGGTGTCGGTGGATGACCTTCTTTGGCATTTTCTTTGCTCTGACCCAGGGAGCTATTAATCATTTCTCTTTCATCAGCAGTGATAAAACGCTGTTCATTAGGGTTATCTTGAACAAAACAAATCCATAAAATCATCCATATACAGCTAAGACCACCCATAACATAGAAAATTGACTCCCAGCCAAAATTATCGGATAGAAATCCCGCCATAAGTATAGAGACCGCTGTACCAAATGATGTGCCTACGTATATAATTGTAGACATAATTGATCTTTCATTAGGGGGTGACCAAGCGGCGATCATACAATGCATAGCCGGAAAAGTGACGCCACCACCGATGCCCTCCAAAACACGCATAAAAATTAAACCCACGTAATGGACTTTAGTAAATATAGGAGTCAAGATGGTACAAAAACCATTTATTGCTACGGCTGTCAACATGACCCATTTTGCCGAAAAATTTTCAGCTATTCGTGCCCCCGGAATTTGAGATATCAAATAACCCCAGAAGTAGCAGCTTAGTAGAGTTCCTTGCAAAGGACCGCTCCAATCGAAAGGACCATCCTGCAAGTGTAACTTGAAACTTTTTAAACTTTTATAATAGCCTTAATATCTATACCTCCAATATGGCAATATAATCGTCGGTATCGCCGTCTGGTGGTTGACATTTTTCAACAGGTTTCGCAAAATTATCATTTATGTTATGTGAAAGATCAACATTGTCATTTCTGATTGCAGTATGATTAAGCATTGCCACCATGGCTACACTTAAATTCACCTTTAGGCCATAAATAATGGCCATTCCTATGGAGCCTAATACTGCTAATACGTAACGAGCTGGAAGGCATTCTGTAATAAAAAGCAAAAACCAAAACAATGATGCTTATTATTATAGACTTAAATTCTCATTGCAAATAAGAGCTAGTGACGATCAACAGAGTACGTATATAGACCACGTGCGCCTTCTAAAAAATGCTGCTTTTTATACCCTACACCGCTTGTGGTAGAAGGAAGAATTTGAGATACATCCACCTTTTTTTATATCGATCGATTCAGAGTCACTTTCCCATTTGATTTGAGCCTGTCTGTCCCGCCGTCCGTTTTGTTCCCTTTCGTTCAACGCAGAGTCCACAATTTTTAAGGTATTTTGATGATATTTGATACACTGATTTATTTTGGACCAAGGACAAACGCCATTGAAAATGATTGGGATCGGACCACTTTTTCGACCACTTCTCATACAACGGATTACTTTGCAAACTTGTTATATGAATAATTGTAAAATATTTAATAATTTTTACTTGCTTTGTGCTATTAAAAGTATCAAGATTTAATGGTTTGTTGCATATAGTCGGAGCGAGATCCTTGATTTTTGAGTCCAGTTTCTTCAGGAGAGACCGATTACTTTGATGATAAAGGGCGATTAAAGGTTCAAATTTCCGTTGGAGAGATTAAATATTTCTTTGCATGACAAAAATGAAGAAGAAGAGGTCGTCTTTTCTCGAATCTTTCATACCCACATCTTTAAGAAAAATTTAAAAAAAGAACGAAAAGACACAAGAAAAAGAAATTTTAATACTCTATAATATTGGTTGAGGCCGACCGGATTTTCCCCACTACTATTCAGGTACTATAATACATTGTAAGATCACCCATAGAACATATTAGCTCAAAGCCAAGGCAGGTTTTACTTTGCTACTAACTACTAAGAACTGTCATGCGACGCGGCTAGATCAACGCTACTGATATTGATAAGAAATGTATACTATTTTCAGGTTCTCTGGAGCTTCTTTACAGATGATGCTAATATTTTCACATTTTCAGGTATACTACAACCTCTCGATGGTGACTGCAGAAAATGTTATCAAGGTTATATAGGACTTTAGCAAGAGGACAGCGGTGATGGCACTTTCTCAAGATAAATTCCATAAAGCTATTAAGAATAAAATATAACTAGTCGGTCTAGTCTTATAAAAGAAAATTTATCGAAAAAAGTAGACCGAGTTGTCTTCAAGCGCGCCTTACCACCTGTATGAGCGATATTGATGTGAAATCTTGTAAAAATATTTTCCATATAATATCCCAGTACAATTATTTCAAATGGTAAGTTACAAGTTTGAGGGGGCAGACTATGGAGAGGTTTTTCGAAGGTGTTCGCGATATTATGGTAAGAAGTGCCAGGCACGTTATCTTCCTCCAAAGAGTGTAAGCGCACTTCATGCTAATGAATAGACTGGAAAGGAAGCTCACCAGCTAATCACTGATTATGGAGTCATCAAAAGAATTTTGAAAAAAAATTTAGATGATACTTGAAATAATTATTAAAAGTGCATCCATAACTAAGTAACGTATTAACATGAATGCATCAGTTTGTGCTTTGTATATAAAACACGATTATGTAAATCTTAAATTTGAAACAATTTGATAGAAGAATTTTTATGAATTGTACTAAAGAAATCATATACCGCAATACCTTATATAATCGCTCACACTAAGATACTTAAAATTCAACTCAAAGTAGGTTTGTCGCATATTAAAGTTCTTTCACTTAGACATTAGTTATACAGTAAACTAGGGATTTATATTTTGGGTATAAGTTTTATTAACACTTTTAAGTTCATATAATGACTTTTCAAAATAAACCGTGAGGTAGGGAAGTGATCGAAAAAGTGGTCCATTTCAATAGCGTTTTGATTTCAAATTTCAACAAAATATCTCCAAAGTTGCGATAAGTAGGTTGAACATAAGAAAAAATGGATGGACTGACAGACAGACAAGCTTAGATTGATACAGAAAGTGATTTAGAATGATTCTATTGAGTGCTGCATGCGTTTACATAAACTCAATACACTCTTGTACGACAAGTTGTGTAAGAGCCTGACTAAAAGGATAATGTATTTCTCTATTCTTAATAGTGTGCCTACGCGGGTCAAAAACTCGAAATTTCATTAAAACATCTGGAAAGCAAGAATATATGGACACATATGCGAAGGACAGGTGGACAGACAAACAGATGAACTTAGATCGGTATAAAAAAAGATAGTGCCACTATCTCAAGTGCTTCTCTGCGCAAGTTTAATCTTCCCTTCAAGGAATGTAATGGGGTCACTTTTGAACCCGATCACAACTGAAGCGCCAAAGAGATTATAATTAAAAAAAACTTTTTGAATTTTCAAGTAAAGATTAACTATATATGTTAACAGATATATACCGTATGTTGAAATTTTTATTATGCCTTAAATATTTTCGATGCATTTTTCATTTACGCAAGAAAAAAAGAAAAAGAGTTCCAGCGGTTAAAAAATATGTTTTTTTTTTTTTTTTTTATTCAAAACAATTAAAAATTCTCTGTATGACTTTTAAATAACCTTTC
>NW_024006261.1:49707-49944 GCF_014805625.2 Glossina fuscipes | reverse complement strand
TTTCAGTTTAATCGAAATATAATACTTTCGTTACTTTTAGTTATATTTAAATGAAAAAAACATCAATAAAAACGTGTTTTGTTTTTTTATATTTACCTTTTATTAATTAAAAATAAATAAAATTTTTTATATCAAAACATAAATATTATGGAAGCCTTAGACAAAATCAATTCATAAAAAAAAAATAGATCAAAAGAGGTAAGAATAAGTATAGAAATTTCATATTAAAAAAATATA
>NW_024006261.1:0-49607 GCF_014805625.2 Glossina fuscipes | reverse complement strand
TTATCTATTTGGTATAAATTGATATTGTTGAGGCAATAATATATAATACAAAGTAGTTATAGAATCGACCGACCTTCCATGTTAGTTAAGTCTTTAGATATTCGTAAAATAACATAATTAAATTTGAAATTCAGATTCGTAGAGTTAACTACGATCTATTTTGGATCATTCAGATTGGCGATCTCTATTAACTATTTAATCGAGAATGTAATTTAATGTAATTTATTGTTTATTGAATATTTTATATTCACGTTCATGCATATATATATATATATATATGTAAGTGTTCTCTATTTTATAAATAGTTTACTTTTTGGGTTTTAATTTTTTACTTTTCCTTTGTTATGCATACGATATAATATAGGGATTTAAAAATTTTAATTATTCTTCTATATGTTTATATATATTATGTATGTAATTTGGTTATCAAACAAACGGGTGGGGGTAATGTTACATTTATTGTTTTGTTTATGATAAGAGAAAATGAATATTTGATGCTTTATATTTTACTACTAATCAGTGAGTAAGTTCTTCCGTTGATTTATTTACGTCTGTTCGGTTGATGTATTGTAAAAAATCTTCCGAAACAAAAAAAAAAAACCAAACGACAAACAATTAAAAACCTTAGCTTTGGGGTGAGTTTTGATTTTTCCATCACTCACACAATCTCAAAGTAGTTTCGGACTTTGCAGTGACCTGTATTTGCGTTAAACTTGTCGATCAGTCTCGCTAAGCATCTTCATCAGATTCCAAGTTAATGTTTGGCTTAAATTGGACTAAGTCCATTTCCACATTTGACTTAGCACCGTCAATTAAGAGTACAAGTACCAAGCGTTAGCATTTTATTTGACTTTTGGCGAAAAGAAACATTTTGTAAGAAATTTACGACCCGACAGGGAATGACCAAATGGACTAGAAATGTTTTGTGGATTAAAAATATGTAAACAATAGAACGTTTCTGGGTATAACAATGGAACAATGGAAATTTACCTTTCAATTAATAAATCGTTATATCATCTAACTACATCCTTGTAATGGTGACGTGGTTATGGGAACACATTAGCTACTCAAATAGCGAAATAGGTATCAAAATAATCTCGTCGAAAAGTTCAGACCACAAATCTATTTTATTAAAACATGTACACTTTACTTTGGAAAGAATATTCAGACGACCATACATCTTTTCACTTTGATGGCCGTAACGGTATCACTAACAGTTCCTCTATTCTAAGTACATTTCAAGATAATCAATCCCGAGAAATGTTTCAAATTGATATGAGTTATCAAAATTTCAAAATTTCAAAATTTACGGTATCTTTTAGGTATGTTTGACTCTTTCGCCAAAAGCAGACAGATTGAAGGGGCCAATAATGACCATTTCCAAGTATGCTGGGGTCTCTTGCTCCCCAGACGTATAACATGACGACTGCCAGAAAGAAGGAAGGAAAGAAAAAGAGTTAGGATCTGGGTGCAGTCTAGACCGAAGAACCAACAAATACTTAGTGGGGAGACGTCTACATCTACTAATTCTACTTACTAATGCTAATCTATAGTGTGTATGGTTTGTAGAGTTTATTGCTAACGTTTTGATAAAATGCGTTTACCACAACTTCTTGATGATGTGTTTAGGAAACGGTATCGTGGTTGCGCAGAAGTTTCGAAAAGGGCTACAGCAAGATTACTTCCTCAAAATTAATTGCATAAGCTTTCAGGAATGAATTATGTTTACTCGGTATAGTCCTTTTCCAAGCACGGTTTTGTTTTTTTGTAGATCTGACCAATCACTTAGGGGATATCCTCACGACGTGCATCATGGTGATGGTTAGAAAGAAGTGAAAAAGAAGAAGCAGGTAATGAGTGGCGCCAGTCAAGAGTATACGTGCCCAATCAGTAATTAAGCGCTACGTCTTTACTGATAGAATTTATTATTTTAATACTAGCAGGTATTGTCTACTGCATTGGGATTTTATTTGTTGTCACTGTTACTTACGACAATATGCGTCAAGTTTGAGTGTGTGTGGCTTCATTATGGTCGCGAAAATTCTAAAATGGATTAGATTTTCCGCCGATGTACACAAGTATACACATTCTTTGGTTTGTCCCTGAAGTTTCGTTCTGGGCATTAAATGCCACTGACGATCGTAAGACAGAATTCGTGTCAAAATGACCGCAATGCGCCACGAATGTATGCAGAACAAACTCGTATCACTGTTGTATGTTGTTTTTTGAATGACGGGATCATCTGCCATTAAAAAATATGTTCACAGATCTGTATGCATATCAGTAAAGATTAGATTTAGATTATGCTTGTTAGCTGCTCTCAGCTTTATAGGCTTCTTAATCGTTATAGTGGAAATATAGTTCCCACCTTATTACGAGGAGAGATTTTCTTCTTAAGTCAAAAAAAAAAAAAAAAAAAAAAAAAACAAATTTAAAAATTTAGTTTTCCTTCACACACACGCCTTTTATTTTAAAAGTGATTTAAGTCCATTTAGCTGAAAATCACGAATAATTTTGAGGCTTTTGTTACGCGACAGCAAAAAACAGACTTAGTCCATTTCGAGAATAAACGATTCAGATAAAGAATGGTATTTCAAATTTTTCTATAGATATAATTACGTCTACTAAGTATAACATAGATATTTGTGCACAAAAAGACATCGACAAAAATTGATTCTTTTTTTAAGAATATTAACTAAGTAGTTGAACGACTTAAATTGCATTTATATAGGGGTGCATGACAATAAAGTGCTTGGAAATTATAATAATAATAATTTCCAGAGAGAGATATTTTTTAACGGTTTTAATAGAATTTAAATATTATCTCCATAGTCTTAAGTCTTGCATAGCATGTTTCATCTAAATAAAATGTTTTGAAAGAAATTGAAAAAAGAAACCAAAAAAAAAAAAAAACAAAAAAAATAAAATAAAAACACTTGTCATTAAAATTTGATTATGTATGTAGTTGTAAAGCATTTTAAATGCTTCATATGCTTGTGTATATGTAAATTAATTGCACATAAAAAGTTGACATCGATTATAATTTCTCTCTTTAAAAATTGAATTTTTTTTTTCTCTCCTTTTTTTGCATTTAATATCTTGCTTTGTAGAGTGCAGATGGTTTAGTTAGTGAACGTTTCTTTTTGTTGTTGACCATCAAACGTTTCTTCCCGTAACCTGGTTAAGAGACGGAGCATTAATATTTTTCAAAATTTTTATTTAAAAAAGAGAAAAAAAAAAAATAACTTACGAGCTCGCATGTTATCGTTATAGTCACGATGACGATTCTCTTTTTCTTTTAAGGCTAAATTATATTTAGGTAAAGGTTCCATATTTACGGGTGCTCCATAATAATCTACAAGCGCTGGTGCGTCATTCCAATTATCATTATTATTATTATTATTGTTATTATAATCGAAATTATCATCGATTGCGGGATAATCGTAAAAACCTGCATTCGGAGTCATACCATAAGCTTTAGGTGCATAGTTTTCGTTTGGATAGCCATTGTAACTATTGGTGCTATCGTGATCGGTCTCTTTTCGGGCACGTTCACCTGCCTCAACCAAAGCCACCAAAGCCAACATATCCGCAGGTGTAAGTTTATTATCCCGTTTAGGTCTTCTTATAACAAATTTAATAAAGTAATGCTTTACGTTTAATTTAATTATTATGTCCTTACCTCATATCTGGATAATTTCTGGCCAATTCACTGAAAATTCTATAAGCTTTTTTGTTACGCTCCGCTTCCAAATCTGCGTAACGTTCATAGTTGTACGGTAATATCGCCGAATCTAAGTGATACTCAGCATTTAAAAGATTTTGCAAATCATCATAAGCTTGCTTCTTATAATTTGGAACTGCTGTTAATAGATAAATCATTAAAAATTAATCCAAACAGAATATAATTATTTTTAAATTAAATTTGGCTAATTGAAAATTTGGTCGAGAAGTTATACAAGTCCACCTGTCAGATATTTTACAATAAAACGAATCTCTTGAGGCCTCTCAACGAAAGCAATCATTTAAAGGACACGTCTAGTCCCAATAAACCTATAGAATTGCTACACGTTTAACGATCGCCTTCTTCTTTGTGACATAAGAAAGGAATTATAGTCGCTTGAGGGAGGATTGTTTTGATAACTACTCGACTTTGTTGCAATGGGACAATTGCACAAATCATTTCATTATCTCTTCGCCAATTTTTGACCCTTTAACGACAAACTTGATGATATATCGGCACTTGGGGTAATTAGGCGGACGCAGTATGTAATACAAGTTACACCCAACTGAGTGTGGACTCCGTGAAAATTCGTCTTTATTAGCGATGTTCTCAATGTTTCATTGGCTACGAAATAGCAGCGCTTTCCCTCGAATTAAGTAGGAAAAGTAATATTTCTCCCATATAGTGTTTATGGCACCGAAAGTGACCTGTTTCCAAGACCTCCATAATTATAATAACATAAAGCATTAAGTTTAACAACTAAGAGAATTATATTCGATGGTAAGCAAATCTTTTATACCTGTGGCCCTTATCTTATAAAGAAAAAAAGAGTTAAATTTTCATACTTTATAATAATGGACGGCTGCAGCAGAACTGTAAATGGAGAGAGAGAGACAAATAGAGAAATTTTGTACCATAAAAACAACGGCAGAAAAGTGATACAAGGGCAGATGATAGTGATCTTCACACTACATGCCCATTATAACTGAATTTTGAGCAATGGTTAAATTCGTTCTTTTCTTTTACTCGATGGCTATAGATCTCGGAGAATAAGATTATTCTGAGTTCATAGGCATTTTAACAAGTATCTTATAGTATAATAGTAACACTTTAAATCACCCGGGCCAAATATAAATCACTCAGGCTTATCCAAAGCTGTAGACTTTCTTTTCTCTTACATTGCTAGTATTCTAGTTAACATCTAGACCAAACTTCATGACAATATTTTCCATAGTTATTAATAGTAAGGATGAATTGTCTCATTTTAATATTTTGTTTTGATTTTACCTCTTCAATCGAAGCTAGTTGATGTCTAGATGGAACGATTTTTTGAATTTCGAGAATAGCCAAAAATCAAAAGAAATTAAATCAAGTGCATAGACTAGTTGAAGAATGATAAAAGTGGAATTTCCGGTGAGAAAATCTCGAGGAATCAATACAGTGTAAAGAGATGCAACAATGAAAGCGTGGTTGTTCATAGCGTTGGCGAATAGCTTCACAGACGTGATGCGATTACGTTCAAATAGTATTCCTTATTAATAATTGTAATTGGCAAAAGTAATGAACCACTCTATGACAATCGAACAAAATTTACTTTGCTTGCTTTTTGCTCACATAGAATAGATGAAGAGATTGAGTACGTTTGTGAGGGAAGAGAGGTTATGAATTTGTACAATTCCAATTCAAATTTTCTTTTAGATTCGCTTCGAAAGTGTAAATTAAATTTAAAACCTTTTTTTTTTGTAACTATGCTGGAAATGCTTTAAGATTCTAAATTGATGGAGCAAACCAACGTCAGAGATCAGCTGCGTAGATTAGGGGTTTCCAAATGAAAATCTATTAACAGATTTTCACATTGCTTTGTCAACTGATTACCTTCAAGCTCTGCATATATATGATTCGACATAGACATATCCAAGCTTTAAAGGTCACTTAGATGGGCAAAGGAAAGATTTGAGTTAGCAAAGAAAAACTTTAACTTTATTGCAATAGTGAAATACACAAGCAACTAATTGCAGCATCCGCCTATGTTTGCCACGTTTAATTGTTTTTAACTTCCTTTAATTTTTGAATTTTAGAATAATGCTACGCGTTTCTGCACCCTACACCATTTTTAGTACATATTAAGGCATATATTAGGCTTTTGCTGATGCATGCAACACCCAGAGAGAATACCGATCAATTCAGAATCGGAATCTTTCCAAAACAATTTAATCTTATCCGTCCGTCTGTCCATCCAGT
Organism: Glossina fuscipes; assembly: GCF_014805625.2. Lineage (NCBI taxonomy): Eukaryota > Metazoa > Arthropoda > Insecta > Diptera > Glossinidae > Glossina > Glossina fuscipes. The sequence continues at coordinate 43,642 of NW_024006261.1, read as the reverse complement.
TTTCTTTCGTTCAATCTAAAGGTCGTCATATTTGTGATATTTTGATGAAATTTTGAAATTTGTTTTGACGCATGGACGAACGCTATTGAAAATGTTTCAATCAGGCCACTTCCTATATACCACTTTATATTGAAAAATCGTTGCATCAGTAGCTAAAGTATTTAATGACGGGTGAGCTGTGTCCCTTATAGTGTTTTCACTTCTTCAATTTTAGAAGACAGGCTTGCCTAGTCATACATACATATTCTATAGGGAGTTCACAGATGGAACTGTAAATTTAAAATTTGTATTTAATGTTAAGATGGATTTAGTGAAGAAAGACATCATTTTTCAAAAGTGATATCTACGACATATGAAAACGTATATCATATATGTATGTACCATCTCCATTTCGCTATATTCTCAATTAGCCTTGTCTCTTTTTGCTTTACTTCTCTGCTTACCTCTCTGCGGTTCATATTCATCCATATCTGTGTAAACTATATTATCATTGTCTAGATCTTCACCCCAAACCCCTCGGTTGAGGCCATCGTCATTTACTGCCATATATCCCCCATAGGGATTGTAATAGGCCGCATTATCATACAACAATGGTTCATTGTTAGCACCATATAAGTACTGTTGATTATTGACGCCACGTTTATTAATCACAGCTGCATGATCATCGTCATTATCATCATATTCGTCATTAGCGTTTTCGTTTCTAATATTGTTACGGTGGCGTTGTTTCTTTAAATTTTCAAGCTCCGCTTTAACAGCAGCTGCTGCCAAGCGCGCCGCTATTATTGAACTGATCAACTCATTTTTACTGTTTGCTACATCGTCGTCATCGTTATAAGAGGAAACGCTATTACTATGCTGTTGCAAAGGAAACTTTTGTTGATGTTGAGGTTTCGATTCAGGGGTAGAGATTTCTGGAAGTTTGTTGTTGTTATTAAAAGAGGCTGGTACTATTTCCGGGCTACTCTTTTTATTTTTATTAACATCAGTAATAACGTTCTGGTGATGTGTTAGAGCTTCATTCTGTTTAGAAGTATCACTTGAACGCTTCACTATAAAGAAAATATTTTATATGACTAACTTTTAGAACGATTTTTAAAACAATTCAGGTTAGTGCTATAATTTTTACTGTTAATTCCCTATCTATTTTATCATTGGTGCACATAGTCTCAGTTGCAGGTGTTAAACGAACATTATTGGCTGCCTCTTAGTTTCTTATTGTCATGTATTGTTACATTATTTATTGTGAACACTATTCAGTGATTATTGATTAAGTGTAATTATAAGAAACGATGGTCCCGTTACTTTTCAAGTCTCCGAAAAGTGAAGCGGGCGAAAGTTAAATCGAAATCGGGGATGTAAGCAATGATAACATTGCTGAGGATATCATCAAATACTATTCAAACACTTCGAGCAAGACGTTTACAGAAGTAGGAGGAAGTTCTATACTGGGATGTCATACAATCTGTTCCCCAACTACTTGGGAATGTACGCTTACGTAACTGTACTTTAGTCTAGAATGCACATCCAGGCATACCCGCTTAAATTCCACCATTATAAAGAAGATCATCGGTTAAAAGCATAGCAAAGTGTGAAGGGAACAGTAAAATAAAACAAGCAATGCGTAATCTCCAAACTTGTTCTCTTTTTCTTTTTCGCGTCGGGTTTTTCGGTTTTGTAAATTATTATTCCATATCGTTTTTAATCGTAAAAAATTTTGTTCAAAAAAGCTTGCGTCACACTATATTTTAGAGTTAAAGTACTAAACGGAAATATATATAATTTTTTTTCGATGTTGAGTTAAGACGGACTAAGGGGATACAAGTCCAAATAACTATTATGTAATTATTACTAAAAAACTTGCTTACAAAATGCGCTCCACCACGCTGAGATTCCAATCTGCAACCATCGACTTTGCAATCGCGAGTCTTTTCGCCTCGGCTATGCGCTATCCGGAGAAGCTAAACATAACTGTTACTGTGACTTTGTCTGCCCAAATTCAATTAAAAATTATACAATGTTTTCGTAATGTTCGAATTAAGAACTCTAGCCAAGTATCTATCTATGTTTAAAATTTTCACATATTTTTAACAAAACTTGAAAGTGACAATTTAATAAGCGAATCGTTCTTGATCTTGAGAATGACAATGATAGTCATAGTAGTCATAATCATATTTATTGCCGACTTGTTTTCGACTTTTTCGTTCATATCTACATATATATATATATATCCAGAGATTCCAATGGCCTATGATTCTGAAATAAACTGTGCACTGATTAATTCTTTTTTCTTCATCGTCCTTGTTATTGTTATTAATATTTTTTTGCTTAGCATATTCTTTTTATATGGGATGTTCTCCCTTAAAAACTAAATTTTTTATGCCTGTACGTCAAACTGTGTATTATTTAATGTAAATTCCCATATTAAATATTTAAACTACTGCACCCGAAATTATAACTTTTTAAATGATACCAAAAATTTTCATTGATGCTGACGATGTTAATGAAGCGTCCACGTAATGTAAGCGGATTCCCATCGCAATCCATTGTTCGCCCCTTACAATACACCACTATGTTTATATATCTATACAAATCTATATACACATATGTACAATGTACATACATTAATATATGTAAAGTATATTCGTTCAGTTCAAATAAAACTTTACTATTCTGCTTCAAATATAAAGTTTCTCTTATGTTGTTATTCTCTCTGATATATTGTGTAAGAGTAGTAGAATGCGATAGGCTATGCTGTAGAATGTTATGATTGTGAAACCGAGGTAAAAAGAGAATTTAGAGCATATTTAGGATATGAGAGTGCTGCCAGAAGTCCTCGAAATGATTCAACAAGAAATATTTTGGGAAATGTTCTCTTATTCCTTTGCTGTTTCTGGGGCCAGATTCTCCCTTTTTAGCACAGATTCATTCATTATTTCTGAAGCGGTCACCTGATTTTTTGATCGCTGCGAAATTCGTTTTGGTAAATCGTATAGCGTTAATCATGTTGGTATTGTAAACGAAGTTGCAGATTTCTTTAAGGTGGAATTAAGGTCGGGTTTGTTGTTGGTTGGAGAAAGCCTTTTTAAATGGAAGTTTTGCATCGCCAATCCTTATCAGGCTTATAAATTCATAGAAAGAATTCACTTTTGATGAGTGGCAAACAAATAGCAAACAGATGTCTTTGGTGATTTAATGTGGGTACACTACCTTGTCGCTGCCCGATGACACAAGGGTTAATTTCGCGTAATCGGTACTCTCCAGAGGGTTAAACTACACTAGAGAATCCAGATTATTATGTATGACTTAACAAACCTACTCTGCTAAAAGTTGAGGCCTATCGTTACCTCTAATTATTCGCTTTTGCAATGAACACCACGATACCCCCGAAGGGCCGTACCCAGTAGTCAGGACTCATACATTGATTAACTGCTGCGTTCAAACTGGGAACTCGACATACAACTTTCCACTGCGGTTTCCATATGTATGTAAGTATGCAAGCTTTCCCCTAAAAGATCTTGGCAAGCATCAATCTGCAGTAAACTAATGCTGTCATCTCTACCCGTAAGTACTCGTGAAGTAGTGAGTGGGCAAATAGCAAGCAATGAAATGTTTACAAACTTTCAAGGTGACGCTTCATAATCCTGAATCTTTCTACCGGAGAATTTTTTTGCCAAACAACAACAGCCGCCTACGGTGTATTTGGATGAGGGGATTACCATCATAGATATCTCTTTAATGATAATAATTCTTCTTCCTTGTTATCGTTTCAAATTAACTATGAAGCAGTTGTGGGTTCAAATCTCAAGTCTTTTCAATAAAGCCGATAGCCTTAGATGCTCATACTTTAAGACGTTACGTAGCCGTAGAATTTATTATATTTCCCTAGGCGAATTAACAATAACAAAAATAAGTAAAAAAGATTAAAAAATCTTTACGTTCTTTACATTCTTTACTCAATGCATTTAAATGTTGTGTGAAATCCTTTTCATTGCTTTCCTATTAAAAAAGTATTTTCTTCATAAAAAGATCAAAAAGTTTATCATAGTCGAGTAAGTAAAAACTGTCAACAAGTAACAAATCAAGAGGAAGTTTTTAATTTTTATGCACTAAAGCAAAAAATGTTTTTAATAAATGTTACAATGTTTGTTACAGTTTTGCAAGTACGACCGATAGTCATAGTTAAAAGGAAATCGATTTCCATTTATTTAACAATATTGCGCTTAATTTTTATTTTATTTTGCTCCAATGGCATGTGTTATAACTGAAATTTGTCAGCCACAATATCACAAAGTATATAAAACTTTCTAAAAATTATTGAAAAAGTTGTCAAGAGTAAAAGGCTTTAATTTATCATTTGATTTTTATATAAGAAATGATTTCGCTTTTTGTTTTCTTTTTCCTTGACATCAGAGCTTTTAGATGTTATGGCATATTTAAGATGTTTATTTATATAAAGTAAAACAATATTAAAAGAAAGCAATATTTTCATTTATTTTGTTTTCTTTCTATACCCTACACCAATTTTTTGAATGCACCGAATACCCACAATGACTTATGACAGGTACATCTTTAACGCGAACTTGAGTTTATCTCTCTATCTGATGTCTAGACATGGACTTTTGTTTTCAATAGGCCACAAAGACTAACGTCTTTTCGATCCTAGATAAATGCTAAAATGAAAGTTAACTGGATGCGAGAATTTTTATGATCGCTGCCCACATATACTGCCTTCTTTTGGAAAAGGAAATCTTGGGAAAACCTTGAAATTTTCATGGAGTCTTAGCAAAAATCTCTGCGCAATATTATTTCGTTCTGCATAAGTCATGGGAAAGATTTGCTTCGAATTCGCCGACTTTATGAACCCCTTCCCATACAACCATTCCTAGGAAAAGTAAGGCTTTTTATGGCAAGTCGGACTAATTTACAATGTTTTTTGATGAAAAATTTCTCCCTAATAGTTAGTTGAAACTAAAACTCAAGTCTACCAAATTTGAATCATGTAGATCGATGTTTTCCTCCTCCATCCTATATACGAACTCTCATGGTTAGTGACAAAAGGTCAAATTTTTTAATATTTAGTGATGGGAGTTGGTGAACTACAGTAAGATATTTGGCAAGAATATGAAATTTTCTTAAATTTGGATCACATCAGCCCATGTATTAGTCATATGATGGCTCCCATGAAATATATGCCAACAAGATATAATTTCGAGTATTATTTGCCATTAAATAAATGAAAAATTGTATGGTACGGAGTGTTGTAGAGTATTTTATGATCGATTTTACCGAACTATAATGCTTTTACTTTTACTTGTTTTGTTTTTGTTTTTTATTTTATTACTACTTTTCCCAACTGTGGTATTGACGTAAAGCGAGTTGTTTGTTTTAACGTATCTAACCTTGTTGTTGTTATGGTTAAAAAAAAAACAAGAAATAAAGTCGCTTGTCGAGCGCGAGTAAAAATAGTATCACCCCCACAAGCACTTAATAAATGTTGTTCTGTAGTGAAAGCATTTATTCTTATAATCCAATCAGAAGCACATACACAGACTATTAATTGCTTGTATTATTCATTTCAGGGATTTGTATTTAATTGATTTTACAAGTAGAATTTTATATCCAACATCGAAGGATGCGGTTACTATGCTTTTAAATGATTCAAAAATACATTAAAGAGAGAGAAGAGACTAAATGTGCGGTCAAATTAACAGTTAATTTAGAGAGGATAAATGCCTGCTTATCTATTATCTATTCGCAAGAACGTAATAATCGATAAACCGATTACAGAGACTGTTTGAATATTCTTTAGCCTTTAGCGTATCACAAACAAAATTTCATCATGAGCTTAAAATGATTAAAAAAGAAATGACATATTGCTCTCAAGACATCGTGACCTTTAGGTGATTTCAGTTTAGAACATTAATCGCGACCTTCTAACAGGTCGATAAATTGATTTCAATTTCAATATAAATAAAAAGCAGTTTTAAAAAAGACATAAATTGCAAAACATTGCTTCCGATTAGGAAACGTTCACAACTACAACTGCACAAAATACTTTAGGATGTTTTTAAACATGGCAATTAAACATTTTTGCTTGCTTCATCCATCTTCAATATTTCCATATATATCTGATGCCTTAATTTATTCCAGAGGACAATCGTCGCAATAATTATGCACGAACGACACAACATAGAACAGAAGAAACCTACAGAGATCTCACCAACTCTTGATCAGCAACAAATTCCATCTAATTGAATCCTTTTAAGCCTGCCCCACCATCTACCTAATATCGGTGAGAAGCCTACCGCAAAAATTAAACACGCAAGTTCAAGGTTAATAGAAACATTGTAAGTTTTTTCACGCAGGTTGATACCGAAAATGGGGCCAATCAGACGAAAATGGTCGCGTTAGTAAAAAATATTCCAGAAAGAAATTTTTACTTTATTGTCCGTCTAACGATGGCATGGTATCACCCAATCATTGTACCAGGGTCCTTACAAGAAAATTTCTTTATTCTGATGGCAATCTATTCTCCAAAATGAATTATTCTTAGAATTTAAGTCCCTAAATAAGCTCTGTTCCTCACTTCTTCCCGCCAACACTCACACTAGTAATTCTCACTCTTACTTATTATTATTCATCATTACTGTCGTCCATAGATTGCTATATTGGCTACGGAAAGGGAGAGCACGCATTTGTTCAGATCGAAAAAGATTTTGTTTTTTGCTCACTATGGTCCCATAGTGTCTGCATAAAATAGAAACAATCTGCCATGCCCACACAATTGTGTAAGCTAAACAAAAATTAAGTTTTCTTTCTTAAGAAAAAGATGGACATAAAAAGATCCTGAGAATGATTCGTAAAAATGTCGCTACTTAGAAGTCACATATCCACTCTAATGTGGTTCTTAGTAGACAAAAGTCTTGTTGTCATTTAGCATATTGTCTAGCAAATCATTCTATTCGGGGGCCATATCGTCTGCTCTCTTCTAATTTTCCTCACTAAGCGGCAACTTGGACGCAAGCCTGCGCTTGTTTGTCGTTCGATACAGGCGTTCACTTGTGAACTCGAGCGCAAAAGCATGAATGAGATAAGGAAAGTTATTCTCCCGAATAATTTCCCTTTAGATTAAATTAATCCGCTTAGGCATCATCCACGCACATTTCATTTGTATATTAGCCTGAGCAACGGTGACCGCTAGCCATGTCCATCGTTATTATTTAATTTTTTTCATTTTCTGTTTTACTTTGTTTGTATTAAATTACGTTTAGCTTTTAATCTTATCTCAATATTATAAGAAATTTCTCTAACATGTCAGGGTAGGAGTAGTCAGCTTTTAATTTTATAATAAAACTAAGCAACCCACGCGTTACTTTACTATTATAGTTAATGAATAAATTAGTTTTCATAACTTTTCCCATTGCGTTCAGTCTATTTAATATTTATGACGGTTTAGAAAATCATTTATCCTAACATTTGCTGAGGGTTGCATAGTATAGCGTAGCAATTAATGCGCCATAAAGATACACTCCATGTGTTTGCTCGATATAGTTTTTATTTCTTTCTCGTTTATTCGCCATATTTGCCACACGCGTTTTTCATATATATATATATATATATATATATTTTTTTTTTTTTTTGTTCTCTTCTTTTATGTGCTTGTCTTTAACTACCACTTGACAGATTCTATTGAAAACTAACTCTAATTACTTTATAATTTCTATGTAATATTAAGATTGACATTTATGGGCTTATGTGTGCACAGATTTGATGATTAGAAAATATGACTACGCATAGCAGCGTTATGGTCATTAGCTAAGAGGAAAACGTTCTTGGTAACTGATGAATAATAATTTAATAAAAAAAAATCTTATGTAACGAACTAAATAAATATGGATGTCAAAGTAAAACGCATAAGCATGGCTAATGCGTCATTTTTGTTGTTTATTCCCTTTTTTATACACTCCCTCCAAAGAATGAGGGGTATATTCATTTTGTGAAAACGTTTGCAACGCCCACAAGGAAATATCAGAGACCCCACAACGTGTATATAACATTTTATTATCATTAAATTCTGAATCGATATAAGTTTGTCCGTCTGTCCCTTTCGTGTAATGTCTGCTTTGAACACTCTTCTGGCCGCAATTATGGAGCTATCCGACTTGAAATTTTGCAGAAACATTGAAAGTTCTTGCAGGCAGTTTGGTATTGAAAAACGGATCAAAGGACCACTTCAACTGAGAACGCCTGTATTTTTCAAAAGGAATAAAATTATGATTTTTGCTCGTTACTCAAAAACACTACATCGGATAAATCTACAAAAATGTAAACATATTTTCTACGGACGATGATGCCGTGCTTCAACAAGAATAGGAAAAATTGACCACGCCTACGCAATAGTATAGTGAATTAAAATTTTATTGAAACCTTTACAAGGCGCAGAAACAAGTTTACAAAAACCCCCCAAAAGTATATAAATTCTTGGTCAGTTGGTTCGTCTGTCCATCCGTCTGTCCAGGCAACTGTGTAGTATTTGTGGTAAACATTGTCCCGTTAGCGAAAAAGTAGACATTGCTTACAAATTTGCAAAAGAATTTGTAAGCGACTTCAACTTTTATTTGAAAGTAGAAAAAATCAGTCGCGTCCACTCCATATTAGAGACGAGGAAAATTTAGTTCCTTTACTTTTTTTTGTCATCATTAGGATAATGGTGATGGGTATAAACGATTCGGTTACGAGCGAATATAATTTTTTCACTTTTTGTTTTTTTTTTTTTGTAAAATTTAAAGGCACACATACACGCTACATAGAAAAGGGATTAAAGCTTTTAAGCATATATGAAAATCTGTTTCAAAGCCTTTATAAATAAATATCAATGAAATATTGTTGAAACAATTATCTTTAATAATTAAATACTTCTGATGACAAGTTGCATAAACCTATTAAAAGGATGTAAATGCTTGTGTTTTATAGGTAAAACGAATCCATTTAAGCAGAAGCAAAGGATTATATAAAATGTGAAGAGTTTTTAATTTAATTATAAAACTTGTAAAGGAATTTAAAAATATTTAACTGCGCTTTGAATGTATCGCTCGAAAAATCGTTCAACCTGCAATGATTTAAAGTCACATACAAAACATACTCACAATGAAAAGAAATTTTCATTGAATTATATTGCAAATAGCGTACATCGATCTGAAGAGCAGAAGATGATTCAATTTGCTTAACACTAACACTGATGACGGTCTGTGTGCACCTATTTCTACCAAAAGGGGTCATTTTGAACCCCTATTTTTGTTGACTTGTCGCAGTCGTAAAAATGAAGGTAGCAAGCGTATAGGGAAAAAGTCCGAAATAAATTTCTTTTAAGAAATAAATTTTCTTCTCCGTATTCTTAAATTTTTATATTACGATATGTAAGAAACTTGATTTCTTCTAAGAGTCCTAGCCTTTTATCTACAGTCAAATGAAAGCGATTAAGAAAAAAATTTATTTCACACTTTTTTAGCTCACTTAAGTAGAAGTAATGTTCCCTCTTTAGTTTTTTCTTGATCACCACACAAATCAGTCTATTATCTAAAAATTTCATTCCGTCTAGTTCTATGTAAAGTTCATTATTATAAAGTTTCTGCCCAGTTAGTTTTTTACTATCTACTTGTAATATTTAGAGAATTCCTAAGAAGAGTAAAATGGCAAAGGAAAGTAAACCGATACAAAAAGGATGGTTAAGGAAAAGGTTTTCCGCGACATCACTTTTATTCTATAAACGCTTTTTTATTCTATAAACGTACCAGGCGGATAGTTAAGTAAAACATACCTCACCCCTTTTGAATATTGAGAAAGTTTAACAATACCGCTGGATAATAATATATCAGGGAGAAAAGGTATGTGCGAAATTTCAGCTTGCTTCGACCGATTGAAATGCCCAAAAATATCGATTGGACTTTTCCATCCTCGCAGGAAAGTAAGATAAACGAAAGGCTATAGAATATCCTTTTTCTTTACTAAAAATTAATTTCATTAACTAAAATGGTAAATGAATTTCATGCTAAACCGTGAAAAGAGATTAGGCCGTCATTTCAAACTATCTATAATATCCATAGGTTGGAATTTACGATTCATTAAACATTAGTTGCATGCTACAATACTACTCTGGATAAAGTCTTCGAGAACTTGTTAATTATCTGAAATCATGCTCGAAAATTTATGGTCATCTCTTGAAACAAACACAAAAAAACAGAAAAATTTTCCAAATTTTTTCATCAGATTCAGTTTCAGTTTAGATAAAAAAACAAAATGCGTTTTCTAAATGTGCTTTATTTCGACAAAAGTTCAATTACAATTATAAATTTATATTTTGCTATCGGGTGATCTTAAAGGGAATCAAAATTTCTTATATATATATACAAGCCGATTCGTATTATTAGCTATGGGTAAAGCAAGTGATCTAGCGTTCGTGTGCAATGTTCTGATTGTCGGCTGATTTCATTATAGATTCCGGCTGCTCCAGCTTTTCAATATAAAATGTTTCGGATTTAGTTTCTCGACTGGCGTCAGTAGTATTGAAAACGTTCCGCATATTTAAGTAAAATATGCCCAATTCGTTGGTTAAGTGACTTTCCAGTTGTATAATACCTTGGCGAATTCGGTCTAAGCGTTGGTTGAAGGCAATGACCTGACGGAGCCGATCGAGTTCATTCGCAACTTCTTTCTCGAGATTAAGAAACTTTCGTGGTGGTCTTAATTCTTGGCATACTTCACTTATATCATTTGTTCCCACGTTATTCATGTCGTTCATACTCAAATTCCTTATCTTTTGTTTGGCTTCGGCACCAATGGTCGTGAGCATTTCTTTCATCGTTTTCATATCGAGACTTTGTTCGTGCGCATCATTTTGTTCGTCTAAAGCTATTTTTCGTAAATTATCGTCAAGTGCCTTAAGTGAAAATTCATCTTTATTATCCAAGAGCGCGTACTTCTCGTTCAAATTCATAGCGTTCTCTATGTTAGCAATTTCGATTAAGCTAACCGTACTCTTTGTCCCAGAATCACTGGAAGGATATTCAGCGGATAGACTTTGGGTTATTTCCATTAAGCCGGTAGAGAAATGGTTCATCATTTCATTAATATCGTCCTTTATATTATTTAGAGTTTCCATCTTCAACAGGCAGTCGTTTTGAGTATTTTGTGCAAATTTCAACTTCTTGCTTAGGTCCTTAATGTCCTCTTCTTTAGTAAATAGCTCTGCACATTTTTCATCGTAATCACGAGCTAATCTTTCCACAGCATTTATTAACGTTTTTACTTCTTTCCTGGCAGACTCGAGCTCCTGTTTTAACCCGTTATTTTCAGCTTCTAAGTCACTTATAGTATCTTCTTTTTCGATAAATTGTTGTTTTAGGTTATCGATATCTGAATTTAGTTCAAAAATTTGTTCACTTTTATCATATGTTCGTTGTAGTGTTTCATCCGATTCTTTTAGATAAGTCATATTGATGGCGGATGAATGAAAGCTAATTGGGCTAATGCAGTTATCCGCGAGGGTGGTTTTTATATCTGAGCTTGAGCTATACATTGAATCGGCAAAGTTGATTTGTTCGCTAGGACGAACTAATTCACCGTTTCGCCAGCGAATTAATTCATTTTCAAGTTGCCGCATTTGCCATACCTGTCTTTCATACAATATTTTCCACTTTTCCGCGCTGCATCTTTCATCAATAAACGCGACATTCTTAATATTTTTAGCTCGACGTCCAAACTCTAAAGTAGATTTTGTCTCACTTTCACTGGTATCGGCTGGAGAACAGCAAAGCAACACTGTGGTACGTGCATTACCACCTAATGACTCCTGGAGAATGCGTGTCAACTTCGAATCGCGATACGGTATATGCGTCTTTTTACTATCAGACAAAGCTGATATCACGTTACCCAAAGCTGATAACGATTTGTTAATAATTTTGGCTTCATTTAATACAACTCCATTCGCACCAGTTTTCGACACCTTTTCTGAACCCGCCAAATCAAGGAAATACAATGTTCCCGATAATTGCCTTTGATGTATTAAGTTTTTTTGATTCACCCGAATAGAAAAAACAGAATGCGAACGAGACGAATATTTGTTCATATTAGTCACTGACACATGACGATTTAATCTGCCCTCTTCAATAATATCGAATACGTCCTCTGGCGATGATACACAGCGTTCGCTTATGTCCTTAACGTACGGCTTTCGTGTCCGGCTTTCATGAATTTGCAAATTGACTTTGCTCGCATCAAGCAAGTCATGTATTTTTTCCATGTAGATTTCAAAATAGGATACCTTGACAACGAATTCGAATTCCATGGCCTTGCTGCGAATGCGATTAAAAATTTCATTAACTGCACGAGGAATGATACCTTGCCCTACAGCATCGCCAATGATGCCTTCCATGCTATAAGTTTTGCCGGATGAAGTCTGACCGTAAGCAAATAAAGTACCATTGTAACCATCGAGGAGATCACTGACTAGAGGCTCAGCTGCCACAGTATATAATCTATCTTGTGTTGCGTCCGAATGGAGAACTTTATCAAACGAGTAAGACTTGGCACCAATTGAAATGCAGTTTTCTTCCGCTTCGTTGGGTAAGTTTACAATCGATTCTGCTCCATCTTCAATTTCATCATCACTTAACGGACGAAAACGACAAATGACTTTAATGTTTCCCTCCGCAAATAAACTTTTATTTTTCTCGTTAGGCATTTTAATGACTTTGTGTAAAGATATCTTCCGCTGTAGTAGTTGATAGTAACTGAATGCTTGCGAACAAAATATTGTTTATCTTATATAGGTAAGTACGCGATAGATCGCCAGCTTCAATTGTTACCTGAAATCTGCGTTAGTTTTCTTTCCATGCAATAGTTTTTCCCTGAGCTCTTTGAATAGGTTTAAACAAAATATCTTTGACGATAACAGATTAGGTTACAAAACTTTTCAAGAAAAGTTATCCTAAAATTTGGGAAAAACCCAAAAATCACATATTCGTGAAAAGTTTTTGCAAATTCGTTAAGGCATTAAGAGAATTATAAAACATATGAAAAAGTTCTCCTTTTACTGTCCTAACACTGAACAGGTACAGGAAATATTGAATTTATTATAAATAAATTTTGTAGCAAACATTGTTTATAATAATAAAAAATAAAAACAATTACAAACATTAATATTGTTTATAAAATGTCACTGTGTAATGGTTGTTGAACATTGAAAAAATTCGTTTACGTTCTTAAACAAAACACCACGCATTGGTCAAATTTAAGGACAATAGAAGGCTTCAACCTCACCATACCTTCCAATGGTGTACCTATCAAGAGCCTTTTAAACGAAGCTCAGTTTAAGTTTACATTTGAATTTATTGAAAGAATTACAAGTAATTTAAGATCTTTTTAACGATCACTAAAGGAGGAGAGCATAATTTTGTCTTTACCTTCCTCTCGCTGAAGTATATGTGGCGTTCGTTTGCATTCTGTTAATGCAACTCTCATACTAATAGGAATTGATATGGAAAGCTCGAGCTTGACATGTTTAACAAACTATAGGATGTCAAAATATTTTGATGCTATTAACAAGAAAACTAGCAATGAGTAATGAAAAGGCGTTATACGACAAATTTCTCTTGTTACTATAACACATACGCATCCGAATCGCGATATGTGGGTAGGCGTGCTCTTTGTCAAGGCGTGATTCAGAGTCAGTTTAATCATACCTACGTGTCCAGTAATCCCACCAGTGCCTGGACCCAATGACGTCCAAATATCGCTACAGATCTTCTCTGCTGTCTCTTTTTCTTTTCCTTCGAGCACATTTTACAATGTCAGAAACCCGAAAATTAAGATGAGCAAGAAAAAGGGTATGTATAATAGATGAAGGGGTCTCGTCACAAGTTACCTTAAGTTCATGAAATTTAATTTGCCAACATTGTATTTTCCTTATTTATTGATGATACTAATGCTTGAAAAAGTTATTCTTCTCTTACTCTACTTTTTCCTTATTCATTACCTTATTTACCTTCTTTGAATGAGATGCTACCGTATTCGATGTTCGTTGAACTATTTCCCTAGCCCCCTATACCCCACATAAGAAATAGCAACGTTTCGCATATACTAAAGCAAATCGCTTTGATCCGTACTTTTCGTAAAACCGCTGCAGTCACAAAAATTGAGATAAGAAGCTGGAAATATGAGTAAGGCGCAAAAAAAATACTTTGTAGACAAGTCCTTTGCCCGGTTTAGGTCATTTTCAACTTATTTTGTCTGTAGACACAGATACGAAACAATTGGTCACACGGACAGATGGACAGACGGGAATGCTTATATGTACTCCGAATTTGAAACCAGCCGAAAATTTATACAATTTACGAAGTTTTTTGAAGCTTGCTTCTACACGTTATAAAGTTATTGCAGGCGTGGTCAATTTTTCCCATTTTTGTAGAGAAATTTTGAAAATTGCAATTTTTTTTTCATATAACGGCTTTTTAAAATAGGGAATTGTATGTGGGGAGTTGTCAAAAATGTGGATCGATTGAAAACACCTTGAATAGCGTTCACTCTTGTGTCAACACACATCGTCAGTCTACCAAATTTTACCAAAATATCTCAAAAATTGCGCTCTGTAGCTTTAACACAAATTTGCATTGGCAGAAATCAGACAGACAGACGGCCAGATGGATCAATGCAGATTATGATTCTGAATCGATCGTTGTAACAAACGGTTTGTCTACCTTGGGCTATCTTAATATACCCTTTACCACAGGTGGCGTAAATTTGCATTATTATCAGTGCTATCAGGAAGGCGCATATTCAAGATCACATTTTGAAGATGAAAGCCTCAAATCTGGCTTTAATCACGGTCGCGTATATTTCATAGGGACGTTTACAGGAGAGCTATTATCGATTGTCTTGCACGTAATGAGAAAATTCCTCGACCGGTAATGTCGAGAAGATATCAACAGAACCAATTCAGTTTTTTAAAGGCATTTTTATCGGGCGAATATAATCAGGGTAACCACAGAAAAAATTTATGTAACATTGATTTTACTATGTAGGACTATTTGCTCTGGGTTTGTAAGTTTTTCTCGAGCAATGAAATGTTCAATCATACGACTTAGTATACTTGACACAAAATCTTAAGCTGCATAAATAAATCCGTTGGTTCAGAAGCAGAATTATAGGGCATTCATATAACAATTGTTTATGAAAAATTGAATGGCTTCTGGGGATATCTAGTTTCAAGGCATTAAAAACAATTTCCAAAATATTATAGTTCCCTTAATACTTTAGCGGCTTGTCAAGAAATATTTTATGAGAAAAACAGGTTTTATGTGTTTCCCAATTTTAGTTCATTGCCTAATAATATAATTTTTATTTTATACCTGTTCATCGCCAACCGAGAACACAATTACGAGAAAGAAACGAAAATAATCCACATACCAGGTATTAATTGAAATTACTTAAGAGGACCAGCATAACCTTGGAGATTGTCTATATAAGATAAACAATTTTGGAAGAAAGCAATCATTACTTATCAACAACTACAGTGAAATAGATCTTAAAAGTCAAGATATAAAGTCATTAAAATGTCTATCAAGAACAACAACTGTTTATCAGCCGAGGGGAACATTAAAGTCATTTGTCGTTTTCGTCCGTTAAATGATGACGAAATTGAAAACGGAGCAGAGTCGATTATCAAATTACCCAACGAAGCAGAAGAAAATTGCATTTCGATTGGTGCCAAGTCTTACTCGTTTGATAAAGTTCTCCATTCGGACGCAACGCAAGATAGAGTATATGCTGTGGCAGCTGAGCCTCTAGTCAGTGATCTCCTCGATGGTTACAATGGTACTTTATTTGCTTACGGTCAGACTTCATCCGGCAAAACTTATAGCATGGAAGGCATCATTGGCGATACTGTAGAGCAAGGTATCATTCCTCGTGCAGTTAATGAAATTTTTAATCGCATTCGCAGCAAGGGAATCGAATATGAATTTCTTGTCAAGGTTACCTATTATGAAATCTACATGGAAAAAATACATGACTTGCTTGATGCGGCCAAAGTTAATTTGCAAATTCATGAAGACCGCAACCGAAAACCGTATATTAAAGATATAACTGAACGCTGTGTATCATCGCCACAAGACGTATTCGATATTATTGAAGCCGGAAGATTAAATCGCCACATTTCGGTGACCAACATGAATGAATACTCATCGCGTTCTCATTCCGTTTTCACAATTAATGTACATCGAAAGAACTTAATGGATCAAAGGCAATTAACGGGAACATTGTATTTCCTTGATTTGGCCGGTTCGGAAAAAGTATCGAAAACTGGTGCGGATGGGATTGTATTAAATGAAGCCAAAATTATCAATAAATCGCTATCAGCTTTGGGTAACGTGATTTCGGCATTGGCCGATGAACAGCAAACGCACATACCGTATCGCGATTCGAAGTTGACACGCATTCTTCAAGATTCATTAGGTGGTAATGCACGCACCTCCATATTGCTTTGTTGCTCTCCCGCCAGTACTAGTGAATGCGAGACGAAATCTACCTTCGAGTTTGGGCATCGAGCCAAGATCATTAAAAATGTCGCTTACCCTCATAAAAAATTTAGCGCAGAAAAATGGAAAGCATTATACAAAACGAACAAAGAGAAAAATAATTATTTCAAGATCCTAATCCGGAGACTTCAGGATGAATTAATTCGCTGGAGAAATGGTGACTTAGTTGGCATCGATGAACAAGTGATCTTTGACGAGTCAAGGGATCATTCGAGTTTGGAAAATAAAATCAGTCCAACCGATAACAGTTGCAGTTCAATTAGCCATCTTTCCTATATGAGTGCTGCGACTTATCTAGAGCCAGGAGACGAAACGGCATATGATAAGATTAAACAATTTGCTGATCGAAGTCAATGCTTGGAAAATCTTAAACAGCAATTTCTCAAACAGGAAAATATAATCAAAAGGATGCGAGTTGAAAATAACACTCTGAAATTAGAGCTTGACTTTGCTAAAGAGGAGGTTAAAGTACTAATGGAAGCTTTGGAAGAGCTGGCTTTTAATTATGATGAGAAATGTGCGGACACATATACGAAAGAAGAAGACATTAAAGAGCTTAGCAAAAAGTTACGATGCATACAAAATACGCAAAACACGTGCCTGATGAAGATGGAAAATCTGAATGATATAAAGAAGAATATTGATACAATGTTTAATCGTTTCTCTAACGGTTTAATGGATGTAACCGAAAATCTGTTTGGAGAGCATTCTTCTAGTGACACTGGCACGAAGAGTACAACCAGTCAAAGCGAAATTGCTAACGAAGGAAAGCGTAAGTATTACGAAAGCGACATTTTAAGCGCAAAGTCACCGCTCGATCATGGATATGTATCCTCTTTGCATCGGTCGGACGATAGTTTACAAAATGCAAATAATCGACGAGACCTAAATGTTGAGAGTAGAACCGATTTGTTTTATAAATTAAATGCAAATATGAATGCAATTGAGCAAATGGTCCGAGAAAATCTAAGCGACTTAGAAAGAAAAAGTGTCTTCGAAAGCCGAATGAAATGTTTATGCGATGTTTATCAAGGCAGGAGCAAGCCGAGCACTTCGAATTGCATTGATAACGAATTCCTCCAGCTGCAACAAATTATGATCACGAACCAACAAATACAAAGAACTCGCAAAGACCTTAAGTATTTGGAAAATAGTTTGACTCAACAATTGCAAGTGTTTTACTCAAATATGAAGAATCGTTTCAATACTACTACTGATCAAAAGAACAAACCTGAAGAGATCTTTATAGAGCACTTGCATCAACATAATACCTTGCAGTTGAATGTCACAATGCAAGGCATAAAATATTTGAAGGAAACGAATGACAAAAATGCATCACCCACAGCGGACTAAAAAACATTTTACCTCTGCCTCAGAAGATATTGCGATCGATACGGCCACAAATAGTTTTAAGCTTTTCATGCCTTGTATATTGAATTGCGTTGTAATGTTCTTAAATAAAAAAGTATACGCATTGAAAAATTAATTCAAAATTTTTGTTTTTTTTAGTATGGATTTTTTTTTTCCTTCCATTGTCATATCATTTAAGATAAAAAGATGGGAAAAGCTAAAGCTTGTTTTGTCATAATCAGGAAAGAGAGAGGGAGATGAGGTGATAATGCTATGCGATGGCACTATGACATTAAAAATGTTTTATATATAAATCGCCCCCTCTTCATGAAAGAGTGTACATTTGAAAGTTTCCTAACATGGCCATAGGTAGTGAATTAGAACACTTGGCTCCGATTACATTTATAGTATGAGTTCTGCGTTAGATTGCTTCGTCTGTTTAGGCCCACTTATGGCACAAGGATATAACAAGTTTGGGCGGATGTATCATCTCACCTGATTCAGCTTTTATAATACCGATCGATTTAGAATTTGAATCGATCTAAGCTTATTTGCTATATTCTGACCTTTTGTCTGTTTTCTTGCAAGTCGCACTTTTAGAGCTACATTGATGAAATTTTGTAAACCGACTTGTTTTGGCCCAACGAAGTACGGTATTGAAAATGTTTGGGATCGGACCACTTTTTCGAAAAGATGTTATATGAAGAATTGTGTTATGCGAAATGGTGTAGGAAGCCTGATGATAGACCGTGGCCTACTTTAGTGCTTTTACTTGTTTCTGATTCAGATGAAAATCCTTTCTTTATGGGATACATTCAAAATTTTTTAATTTATAATGCAAAATGGTACAGATATCAATCATCAATGAAACCGTTAAGAAAATGTTTTTCCTTTGTTACCGAAGAAACTAATTCTTCATATTCTGTAATATTGGAATACATGGAAATTTTTATGTATATATTTGTTACGAGACTTAGGTAATTAACAAAAAACTCAACTTTCCAGATTTTAAAATTAAAGGTGTTCGCAGTTCCTAATTGGGCCCATTTTCATTAACAACTTGCGTCCAAGAAACTCTAATATTTTTCTTCAAAGTGAAATGCTTACCATACAAAATTCACAGAGACGGAACGACAGACATGGAGTCTCTATTTCATACCTATTAAGAATAAATGCACTTTGTGGAGTCTTCGAAGCTTTCTCATGAAAATCTTTTATCGGTGTCTAGCATCAACAAATAGGGTCACAAAATGATTTTAATGCTGAGAGTTCACCGCAGTCTTTAAACAAATGACCTATTAAAAGGTACCTCGTAACGCGGGTTTTACGATTTGGTCTACGAAGGATGAAAGACA
The DNA here is from genome assembly GCF_014805625.2 of Glossina fuscipes. Classification (NCBI taxonomy): domain Eukaryota; kingdom Metazoa; phylum Arthropoda; class Insecta; order Diptera; family Glossinidae; genus Glossina; species Glossina fuscipes. The sequence continues at coordinate 24,342 of NW_024006261.1, read as the reverse complement.
TTTTCCATAAAGAAAAATATCAAGGCGATTAATGACGTGTCACTTTAATATGCTGTACAACTCAAAGGAAACCCGACAAATGACAGGTGATATTATCCTGTAAAAAAAGGGGAATGAGTCCCATTTAGTTAGTACTTTTCGTGGACGATCATAAAAGAAAATCATTAGGTCAATAAGTACAGTCAAAGGAACAAGATGCAAATCAATTTGATGATTTGATGTATATAGTCGAAAATGAATGCGCTCTAAAGTATTGGCCATCGATAAAGACGCAGAAGTCTGCCATCATCGCCTGCAAAACGTATTTAAATCGTCTGATATTAGTAATCAAAGAAGTTCACTGTACTCGCCAGAAGAGAACGAAGGAACAAACAGAGCTCTTATTGAACAAGTTGGATCCTTACCGTTGCAAGCAAACTTAAGCACACTTCGCTTCACGGCGGAAGCAGTGATTAAAGCCTCTTCCTAAGCCCATCGCTTGCCATGTAAAAAACTTTAGATCGTTCTGCATAAAGAAGCTTTGTCCGACCATAAGACATTTCAAAACTGATGGTTGTATACGATATCGGCGCAGATTCCAAAGACAACAATTGGAGATAAAAAGGCAATCGATCTTGTTGTTTACGTTAACCTATCGATAGAAAACAATCAAGTAGCTCTAAATGGTCCATATGGAAACTTATGAAAGACATAATGATGAACAATACCAAGCACTTACTGGCAGTTGCACTTGGGAAATATATGAACTACTTGGGGGGCAGAAATCAATAGCGAACACATGCTGTTCAAACCTAGGAAAGATTGCGTTCGCTTAAAAGAAAAGAATTTTTTACTAGGAAATGTTCTTGCTTGTATTCCGCCGTGAGGTTGTTATTGTCATTAGCTGTAAAACATAACATTCATGTCACTCAATGCGTTGAAACTATTGACGGCAATTTCTTGAGGGTTGTAACTGTCATGACAGAAAGATTTGCAAAGTTAACAATCGCTGGAAACAAAAGTTTGACAATATTCTACGTTTACACCAATGCATGCATGTATTAGCACGTAGAGGGAGAAAACATGATGATGTATATAGTGGTGTATAATAACTAGATGATGTAGTGATTCTTGCAAATGACATTGCGGACGACATCGACCTACAAAAAAGGGAATTCAAAGTAAACGACCTTGGAGTTATAGATTTTGTTATGGATAAAAGATGGGCATAATGGGAGATTTTGGGTGGACCAACATAGATATCGAACATATATTCTAAGCCAATTCAGCTTGGCATGGTTGTGAAGGTGCCGCTACACCACTTGATATCGCTACAAATCTGGGGCCAGTTGATGGTTCTCGATACCGAGTAAACTCGATCGTAATTTGAATTTACAATTTGTTACTCGAGAGCAATTTTACAATCGAAATATTTTTCATTCGTTGGAAACACATATCCATACCTTATCGGCAGTTGTAAGCTCCCCGTGCGTTATAGCGAATCTATAATTGGCAACTATCGAGTTTATTCGTTGCTGAGAACCATAGATCAGTCCCCATACGCACACCACACAATAAAGGAGATATCGAATCGAAAGTCCTCATAGGAAGGTAATTAACAGTTTATTATATATGCATCGCAAATAAGTCGATTAGACATATCGTATGCAGTAGGAGAGTACTCTTTCTAGATTTAATCATAGAGTATTAGAAAAATTTATCAAAATACATTGCATTATATAGTAAATTAAAATATCGTAAGAACGATGCAGATTTTGTTATAAACTGCGTTAATGCGGACCACGCTAGGGGGGCAGATAGCTGTAAATCCCCAAGAGGATATGCGTATTTATTCCAAAATTAACACACTTAGGTTAGGTTAGTGACGCTAACGTTGTACGTGTTAGGGATGTGGGCGTTAGGTTTGCCCGGGTATCATGACTTGTTAGCCGCATTTTACATGTTATTGTGCATTCACGCTAATTTCCATGCCCTTATAATTTCATGCATTTCGCTCTCATAGCGAAGTTATTTTAAGCTCTTACGCGTTTTGCCTTCCTCGTTATTTCGCACAATATAAACTATTACGTGCCATATAACCTTTTTTTCCTTCTTTTGCGTTCCTCTTTTCTTTTTTTTTTTTTTTTGCGGGCAAAAGTTTCGTTCCGTTGTTGTTCGCTATTCATGATGCTGGCTATGAAACTAAATATTAAGCTTTGAAGGCGTCAGTTTGCTGCCTTGTTGTGCTATTTTTAGAAATTACAAAGCTCTTTTTCTACATTTTCCATATGTGCAGAGAGAGAGAGCTAAAGATATTATATTATATTTGTAACTAAGGGGGTAAAAAAAAAATAATAAAAATATTAAAGCATCCAACTACCAGCACTTGAACGTAATAGAGTTTTAATTAATAAGTGAAGTATGCAGGAGAAAAAGAAAATGATATCTTAAAGCTGTACATGTTTTCTGAGTATTCTGTAAGCTTAGCATGTATATGCAAGGTTTTGTAATTTTAATGAATAGAATTAGAATTAAAAGGAAAAGGAAAAATATAATTAATTGAATTTTTAGAAGAAACGACAGTGAATTATTTGAAATTTGTTTTTTTTTTTTTTTTTTCTTTTGCTTACAACGTTCAAAGGTAGGCGTCGTACATCATAAAACCGCATGATATGCAACATATCATAGATCAGAGGATTTGATATGTCCTTTATCGGAATTTCGAAAGTTTTGATCATCGAGATAATCAATGGAAAACTTGATTCACATATATCCTCTGCAGAATTCAAAAAGATAGAATTCATTTTCAAGCTTTTACACTAAATCATCCTAGATCACCACTAATCTGTCTCTATCTATAATCCATTCGGAACATCATCATGTTTGCGTGTGTGCCTGTGTGGTATAAAAGAAATAAGTAAGGAAGCTCGGCTCATTATTAAATACCTTACAATTATTCATATATCGACTTTTCAAAATAAGGCGTTGCGTATGGGTGGTCGTCGAAAACGCGATCCGATGCAAAGCATTTTCAATAGCGTTCGTCTTTGGTCCAGAAAATAACGGTTTACCAAATTTCATCGAAATATCTCAGAAATTGCAACTTATAAGTTGTACACAAGGAAGCCAGACATATAGACGAACAGAAACCCTTAAATTAAATCAGAAAGGGATCTTGAATGAATCGGTTTAAAAAAAGATCTTTCTGGCTATTGCATACATCAGCACAAGCTTGTGGAGTTGGGCATAAAAAAGACGAATAAAGGCACATTGAAGGGGTTGTCGATGTTTATCATGTAGAGCTGAATTACACCTTTGATATCCCCATCCGAAAGCACTAGGTTTAGGCTTTGCGTAGTGGTATAAACTACCACACCGAAGAACAATGCTACTGAATTATGGCGAATGATGATTACTGTGCTAAGGAACTATGAACACCGATGGTAGGTAAGACTGTGAATTACTCCAACCAAAACAAAACCATCATTGATAAGAACACCATTAACAAAAACTAATGCAAGGGAACTAAAAACAACAACGTTTGTCATTGGGCCAAAATATCCAAATGTACCAAATTTCATCATAATATCTCTAAAATTGCAGTATCTAGATTAACTACAAACACAAATGGACAAACATCAGTTAGAAAGAGAGACAGAGAGAGACAAGTTAAATTGAACAGTATAGCAGAGCATCTATCTTAAGTACTTGTGGACGTTATACACATATATTCTCACAAACTTAATACACTTTGTACAACAAGTGGTGTAGAGAAAACAACATCTGAAGCCATTTCTTTTTCTAGCATAAACATTCCCTTTTACGAAAACACTTAGCCGCAAAGGCAGAGAATCTCGACTAGCAATCCAATGGTCGTGGGTTCGAATCTCAAGTGCGGCCTTAGACACGACGCAAGAGCTTTTAAAACTGTAGTCTTAGAATTTATTGCTCTCTGGCTAAATTAATAATAATAACAATAATAATACTAAAGCACCGGCAAAAAACTTGTTGACTTTCCTAATAGAAATTGCACTTTTCGATTTTCTATAAAAAGAATGAAAGTTTAAATGCGTTTAAAAATAGAACGTGCAGCCATAAATCCATCTTTCCAAGCTTATTATTATGTAAAATTAAAATTACAATCAATTTGTAAGCTTAACAAATTACTTACCGCAACGTGAGAGAAGGTTTTTATTGTATTTATACATATACATTACCATATATATATATATGTATATCTATGCATGGCTTATGCATGGCATAATAATTTTACAAAAAGCTTTCCACACAGACATATAGTATACAAAACATTTGCTGCAAAAGCCTACGCATTCATTTTCTTTGGGTTGTTTTTATATTTGTTCTTTGCACACATTTTCTACATTCATTCATTCATATTTTCATAGCTGAGTGAGTTTTGTTGCCTACTTCTCTTTCCCACTAATTTCATTCATTCATGCCTTATGCTACGACATAGTTATATAGGGGTGGGTGTAGGAACGATGGCGTATTTTAGGTAATAGCGAAATGGCTACAATATTGCAATTAATGTGTGATTGTGTGTGTGCGAATATTTTATCCACAATATTGATCCAGTGTACGACAATGACGTGGGTTAGGATTTCGCTAAAGAATAACAGTTGGTGAGAGCGTACATACATATAGATACGAATGCAAGTATACTCTCGCACTCTCGTAATAATAATTAATAATTTTAGCTTGTAAAATAATTTCTTATTTTTTTTTTTTTTTTGCTTAGAATCCAATTATATTTAATGATTTTACGTTTTCATCTGCGCGTTAAGATGTATTTACTAGAAATTATATAATTATGTTATACTCGAAAAATCTCTCTCTATTAAATATTTATTATTATATAAAGATTAATATGAATTGTTATTGCTTAAAAAAATATGTCTTAGCATCTTTGTTTCCTTTTAATTAATTATTATTCAAAACAGCAATTTTTCGCCGGAAGACATACTACAAAAACAATGAAAATTTTACCTTCAAATGTAAGCAACGAAAAATATAATTTGTTTTGCAACTAAACATAGGCAAGTAATTTTATAAATGATCTCGTAAGGAAATGAATGCTCGAAATTATTAATTTCACCTAAAATTTGCATTTTTCAATATGTTTACCATATTAAAATTTCTTTTAATATAATAATTTCCAAAAAAAAAAAAATTGAACAAGTTGACTGCGATTTTCAATTGATTGCTCTATATAAATATGTATATTGTAAGAGAAAAAAGCATTTTTTAGATTTTTCATATATTTTACCTTTTTCTTCCTTCCTATTTTGTTTACAAAAGTTTATTTTGATATGTAACTTTGATATGTTTTCATATGTCATAAGTTTATATGCTTCTATTTTATATTTATGGGTTTTGTACGAATGGCATAGAAAAATATTTGTTAGTAAACACAATTGAAAGAAAATATATATATATAATATTGAATATATATATGCATCATGCAATTATGCCCAGCAGAAATGTATGTTAGAAAAGTATTTTGCGTTCGCCAATGTGTGGCGTAAAAACGAAATCTTCCTACTTGTCTTCGTCGTAAGGTCGTACAATGAAATGTACAGGACGTATTATCATCTACGCTTATCCATATCAAAGCTCTACACTTTTCTACTATCTATCCGCTCGACTTATTGCTTAAGACATTCAAATATCTGGGTATTGAGTGGTCATACTAGTACCACTAGAATAAATGCACACTTAAAGTATAAAGACGATTCGAAGAAGCATTGTTCTGCTGCTAAGTGTTACACATTGACAAGTTAAAATGCAAAAAACAAGACACTGGATAGCCAAGAAAACCTTCAAAATTGATATGATTTCAATTTGCACAGCTTTAAGCAAATTTATGTTTGTATCAACTTTACGTATGGAAGGAATACATATGCTTTGAAGTCCTTGCTTTTTGATGTAAACATTAATTCGAAAATTAGAAGAATTCTCTTTGAAGTAAACAAAGTTCATGTATTATCTTTAATCTTTAATTTAGAAGTAAAGGGACTAAGTGGGAGCAGCGCTTTTATTAGAGGCTTCAATTATTCTTTTTTTTTATTTTAAATTTTTTTTAAACTGTTTTTTGAATTTCAAGCAACTAAAAATACTGTAGTGCCCGCCAATAAATATCATGCCGTACTCTACACTCATCCATATATCAACTTTCTAAAAGCAAGCTTTTTATAAGAAGAAGTCGAAAAACTGGTCAGTTTCAATACCGTACGTCCTTGGGCCAAAACATTGGCCAGTGTACCAAATTTCATCAAAATATCTCAAAAATTTGCGGTCTATAGATAGAACACAAGAAAACAAGGCGGACGGAAGGGCAGACAAGCTTAGCTACGTATAATAAAAGATGTATCTACCTCAAGTCCTTCTGGATGTTGCATGCATACGCATAAAATTAATATTACCCTTGTTCCTTAAGTGATGTAGAGTATAATAATCGGTTATTAGGTGTATAAGTTGAAAGGGAGAATTTTTCTGGCGAAATTAAGCTTTATCAAGTATCATGCGCTCGCGCGTTACGTCGCGGTACAGACTTCGTAGTAGTCTTGGCCCCTTTTTAACGCATCGGCAAGTATGCCGAGCCTTCGGTCAGCCAAACATGACTGCAACGGTGTAAACCAGTGTTAATCAAAAAGAGACAGGTTTGGAAAATACGCAGCAGTCGGGAGATGTTTGCAGTCTAGTTTAAACGTCACTTTCTAGAATGCTTTTGTTCAATAAATTTTGATACTTTTCAATATTACAATTTTTGGCACGAAAGGATTTTTTTACTTTCTAACGGTTTCATAGTTGACTCCATATTCTCTTCAAGTCAACTTAACCATTTCCGCATATATTATCGAAACTTCACTTATTTACTATGAATTGTTGCAGGCACATATAGTCTAAATATCGGCAATATAATATAACCTCCAATATACCCTTGATTAGCTTTAGACTTGAGTTCTACCTTTCAGAGTATTCAGAACATGTAACACATAACCAGGGCAAGCCATTAAATATCTTGCATGACTTTGCATAGAACAATTTTTCCATTCAAAATTCATAACAAAATAACACAAATAGCGTAAAGCCCAAAATGTGAGGTTATGTGGTCCAAATTTGATAAAACTAATTGCCTTAACAAGGATTATCTTATCCTTCATCTGTTATCGAAATGAAAAAATTTATTTTCAAAAATACATTATTACGGCAAGTAGACATTCGTCCTCAAGGACGAACGGATGTATATTCATCATGCACAGTTAACTTATGTCAAGCCCTTCAAGTTATTGCACACATCCGCACGTATATATTCGCCATGCACAATTAACTGATTGAAGGATGAACTTGTCTCAAGTCCTTCAAGTTGTTACATACATCCGCCACTGAAGTGCAAGCGTTGTGGAGCCTAAATACTAATTTAAATAGGCCTGATAAGGCAATAAAGGCTCGAAAGGGTCAAAGATTTGTGTAAATTTCAGATCTGTGCTGTTATAAGCAGCTTGCGATTTATTTATATATTTAATAAACAACAAGTCGCAGTAGACGTTTACGATTCACTTTCAATCGAATCTATCTACCTCTCGTAAGGCATAGCATAGAATATATTGCGAAATCTTATCTTCAATACAAGGTTATCTGTTATCAAATTAACTGTTGAATGTCCATCTTAACGTAAATTTTATCAATGGTTTATTTTCTTTATCTTATAACGAACGTAGTTCCAATGTACGTTAATTTTGAATTCTATAGCAATTTTCGTAACTCTATAGCAATATCGTAACTTCATATAAAGACATTTTAGTGAGTAAATTACTCCTTTACTTAGTCCTTTTATTATTCTTTTTGGAAAATTTTTATTTTTAAAAACGAAAACATTAACGCAGCTAAACATCTGTTCACTTTGCAAAAATTTTCTTTCGATATTTTTATAATTTTTAATTTTTTTTTTTTTTTTTTTTGCGCAATTGTTCACCTCGTACAAGTTCTTTCTGCACTTGTCAAAAGCTGACCTCCGTTTCTGTTAAAGTTTGAAAACATAAAACGTAGAAGAAGAAGAAGAAATACGCGATAAGAATTTAATATTCGAGAAACGGAGCCCGCCAGAAAATCATTCTATCAACTGCCCAATAAGACAACTTGATTCTATTGTACATCTCATCAGCATTGTCGCCGAGAGTGTTTTGTCATAAGTCAAAGCATCTAACATGAACTTTTGACCTTTTCAAAGTTAACAAATTGCCCAGGAATTCTTATTTGGTTTTCGTGTCAACATTTTTGGAAGAATACTTTACGGGTTTTTTTTTTTTTTTTTTTTCTCTCGCATTGATTGCAAATCAAATATTCTTATCATTTATATGTTGAGAAAATATCATCAATTAAAACTTCATAATTCTTATACATATATATAATAGATGTAGTTGTATGTTTCTTTTACTTTTCACAAAATTTTCTCAGAAAAGACTTACACTACTGTGTTATTACTACGTAGATAAACAATATGTACTCATTAAGCACGTAATTATGAATAAGAAATAAATTTTCTTGATAATAAGAAAATGCTTAGTGCTTCAATAAGCACTTTGACACTTTTAATGAGAATAGTTCCAACAATGTTGCTAATTAATAATAACTTATTAACTTACCTTTACTGTATAGGACCTCATTTTTACCACTATAATTGTCCTTATTATTATGCACTTGACGATCTTGTAATTGCTGAGCATTGGAGGCTGAGGATAATTCAGAGTTTTCCACCATAACCGAGACTGGTACAGCAGCAACAGTTGCGAAAAGGAGTGTCATTAAATATATCAATACCATCATTGTAAGGATTGTTGTCGTTACAGCTGAATGCAGATAGTTTTGCATTTTATTTTAATTGTAAATTAAGTAAACACTTAATGTTTATTTCGTATCGATTTCAAGTAAATTCTGTGCCTTTATAAATTTGCAATTATTATTAAAATTAATTCACTTTTTTTTTAAAACTTTATTGAATACTTGTTTTCAATACCAGAGCTCTAAATGAACTGCAAGCAATCGACGAAAAGCAACAGTTTTTATGGCATTTACTCCTCAACTATATTTTATAGTCGGTATTTTGTTTCTTCTTTACCTCTTGGTTTTGTTTTAAAAAAAAAAAACAAAAAACAAAAAAAACGCATACATTTTACTCGGGCAGTTGTTCGTACACATACCACATCTTTCTTTATTGGGCTAGCATACTGAGCCTGCTAAGCATTACTTGTCATATACAACAACAACAGTCAAAAAACTGATTCTGTCTACTTGGTAACTACGTCATTAACATCTCTTTCATAGAGATATATATTTACGACTACCATAGTTACTTACTTAGTTGGTGTGTTGTTGTTTATTGTCATGTTTACCGCTTAAGTTTTATCCTTTTTTCGATTTTGCGTGAATGTATTCGTTGCCGAGTTCATCGTCCATATGTTTATTTCTCTAAAAAATACAAAACAACAACAACAACAACAATAATAATAATAGCAACAAAAACAAAACAAAAGTCATTGCTGCAAGATTTTAAAGAATTGTTGCTGTTTTATTTTATTTTATTTGTTTTTTTTTTTTTTTAATTTAATTTTTTATTTCTTTGTTTCAATCACATGCGCAGTTCGGTGAAGCTTCTAAGCTTTTATGGTAGACCTCAAATGATTCGGGTAAAAAGTTAAAGTATGTTGACCGTTAATAATTTTATAGAAGCTTTAAAGCACTTTATAATCGATCGACAATTATAAACGAAGCAAGCAACATTTTTATATAGACGATGTTCCCGTTTGCCATTATTCGCTAAATTCTCTTTCTGAGCAATATTTAACTAAACTCATTTACGTACATACACACATACATTATTTCTTTTGAAACAATGATTTACAGTTGACGAAAACAAAAATCATCCTATTGGGCAAAATGATAAATATTTTAAATTCTTTTCTTTTTTAAAAAATAATCACAAAACATAAACAAATGGCGCTATAACTATTGACATGACGTATATAAGTGAGTGAAAAGTATCATAAAGTGTATAATCCAATGGTCGCGGATTCAAATCTCACGTGCGGTAATGTTTTCAATAATATTATTATTATTATTTTAGACTAATGAAATAATTTCTTAAATTAAAAGTAAAAGACATTGAGTACTAGCAACATAGGCTATCGGCTCTAACTTATAAAAGTACATCAGATATTGAGGCTAAGACTTTTAATAAAGTAATAAATTGTATTGATATTCTGTTCTGTAACTCGTAGAATGTCCATTGTCGCTCCAAATGCAATACTTCTAGCCCAGGAAAAGTTAAGGCAGTCACTGAGATAATGTGCTTTATAGTGAGAATTTGTCCACAATTGCAGATTGGGGAGGAAGACTTCTCTAAGATCCATTGGTGGAGTTCCAATTTTACGGCCAAGGCGAATTCTCGAATATGTTTGAGTCTTGAAAATATCCACACACACACACACACACACACACACAGGAAACCCAAACACCATAAATGAGCTCAACCTTTTTATACTTTGACAAGCATTGATCGACGTCTTTTAAGCAACCGCAATCTATACCGTCCACGCACGTACATCTATGCCATCTATATCTGAAAACTCGGGAAAATTGAACGTGTTAAGTATGTAATATCAAGTGACACAACTTTTTTGTACACTTAATAAATAACGAAATTATTGTGAGATTTTTTAATACCAGGGTCGTGGCTGCTTTTATTAAACGATGCCCTTAGTTCCTTGACCGTTTCTACTCTACCGATACAAATAAAAATTTGGAAGAAAAATGGAAACCTTCCGAAAATATGACTCCAAGTACAGTAAGCATCAGGAAATTCGTTCGAAAAATTTATGTTAGAAAAGTGGTATCGAATAGAATTTTCCTTTGTTTTTTTTTGGGAAAAATTCCAAAAAAATAAATTATAATTTATCCAAAACGTTGCCCTATACTCAGTTCTTACGAAGCGATGAACATCTCAAGACAATGAGGTAAAAATTGAAGTGAGAGTGTGGAGCAGAGAGGCTTAGCTTTGAAAAACTACTTTCGAAATCTTTGCTTTGCCACTGATCATCCTTACCTAAACCATTCAATCGGATTCATGACTTTGAACATTTCTATGAATTCAACACGATTTTTATTCAATATCATTTTTTAATTATTAACGAAGGATTTAAGACTAATAAAAGCACATGAAAAGTGTAATGCGATATTTCCTCTTAAAGAGGATTATGTTGGATCGCAGGCAAAGCAACTGATTTTTAGTTGGTGCAAAACAGTTACATCTCTTATGTGCATACATATTTATACATATACCTAACTTTAGCTCCACTAAATGTTAATATTTTACAAACACGAGCAACATTATAGTCGGGCGAGGCCGAACATAAGGCACGCTATATCGCTTCACTAATGCAGTTATTCACTCATGTTGGTATTAATTAACCAAAGATTACGTAATATTTTCGGCGAAGACATCATATGGCAAGATCCAAGTTTAGCAAATTTAATTTACTTTTCCATCATAAAAAACCAGGAATTTGACTTACTCTCCATATAAAGATTTGCTTGCGTGCTGATATATGTTAGGGCTCAGAAAATAGAGCTTGGTAATTCAAAATCCATTAATTAATTTTTTTCCAAAATACTATGTAAAATGCTATGAATCAATTTTCATCATAAAGGCTTAGACTTTACTTCTCCTAAAAATCCTTATATGCGATGGTAGTCAATGGTAGTCAAAAACCATACCTACATAGGCTAAATTCGATAAGGTTGAATTTTTTCCCATGACATTTGAAGTATTGAAAATTATATCCTTTTACCATATAAAGATTCAGTTTTTGTAGGAACGGTTATATGGCAGGCAGAAGATTTTCAAAGAGTTGCCCCAGCCGAATCAAATTTTTCATACCAAAGATTGCAAGTTTCAATGGTTTTCGTTACATGAGAAGTGGTCGAAAAACCAGTTAATCAAACTTCGGTGAAAGCGCTTCTTAAGCCCTCTTTGATGTTAGATACACCCGCACAAATTTAGTAGCACAAATAGAATTTTTTTTTTTTTGTTGGGTTGTTGAGTGGAGATGGAGTAAGCCAATAAAAAGCAAATAGCATAGAGTGTTCACATTTACTTAAAGCGGTAAGTGGGTTGGATGCAAGCATAACTACGAAAGAGAAATGCACAAAATAGTAGCGACATTAAGCTAATTTACCTTTCCTAACTGCCTAACTGATTTGTCCAAATAGGAAATACTCCCGAATTATGTAGTCGGCCAAATTTGGCGCCATAGTAGTGCAAAACTCAGGGCGACAAGAGCAGCGAACATTTTTGAAGATTAAAATTTTAACAAAGAAATTTTATATTCACTTTCGTAACAAAATCTTACGACACTTACGACAGTCTCTTAATACAGGGCGCGCAAGTAACTTGTAATAAGCTTAGGAACTGTATAAACAAACTTCACCTTCCTTAGGGTGTGGATATAATTAATATTATTACCGCATCAATTGTCGCGGATCTTCAGGAGCATTGTTTTAAAATGTCCTTTTTTTATATAACGTTGTAGACTCCATCCACTTTGTAATTGTGATAGTGAAAAACAAAAAAAAAAACGTAACGATTTTCATTTTTATCGTAGATTTGCGCAAATTTTGATATGTCCAGGAAATATTATTGAGCCTTGTAAGCTTTAACGACCATGCGTTTGAAATGTTAAAACAAACAAAATCTGGAAACGAGGAATGGATTCTGCAGATGTAACTTTTTCCCCAATATCGATTCGAATATTTTGTTACAAATTTTCGATAAAGACTTTGATTCAATATATCGTACTTCACTTTGCTATGCCTTATATACCTTCGTCTCACCTTATCGTAATTTAAATTCAAATATATGAATTTTGAAGCATACCATTTTCTGTCATATCCGTATGATATTTTGGCTAAAGAAATATTGTTTTTTTTTTTTTTTTTTTTTCAAATTTATATCCGATTCTTTTCAATATCTGTCAAAAAAGGACACGTCACTGTAAAATATCTTACTTCGTAGGCAAAATCGGATTGATATTATTTGCAAATTTTCTCTGCGATACAAAATCTATTTTTAACCAAATATTTCTACAATATGAAAAGACGTCGAGCCACATCCGGACATGAACGACAATTGAAGTCGTCGCGCATTCACAAAACGAGTGTATCTTTAAATATTTGTGAATTGCCTACAGAAATGCTAGCGAAGATTATCGGTTATTTAGATATAAACAATCACAAAAGCGTTCGTGCCACTTCGAGACGTTTACGGGACATCAGCGATCTGATCATTGTGCATATATTTCGCAAGAATTTCTGGAATCATACAACATGCAACTGCACCACGCATGCAGTCTTCAAGGTAACAGTAAGGAATGGAATAGAGAGACACGCTTCTTTGTTTATTTAATTTCGCACTGTGGATACAGGCAATCAACAGACAGAATCAACAATGGGCAGAAGTGTGGAATCTTACAAGATGCAACTGCAGCATGCACGCAGTCTTCAAGGTAACAGTAAGGAATGGAATAGTGAGACACGCTTCTTTGTTTATTTAATTTGGCACTGTGGATACAGACTATTCAACAATCGACAGAAGTGTATCTAAGGTCGGGTTTTGAGCGGATATTTAGCAGCTGCTTTTTACCGATACTTTTCCATAATCCGATCAAAAAAGTGTGCGATGAAAAACTTGCTAAATGCTTATTGCGTTTTTTCGATTCCATCGAGAGGCAGTTCGATTCTTTCGACATGCAAAAATGCCGATTACTGCACAGCATGGCAATGATGAATTTTTTTAAGGTAAGTCATCATCATCAAAACATTAACTCAGCTATTCATCATATTTGTTTTGATAGGCATTCAAGAAGGTCTCTATTACCCTATCGGATACTAATTTTCACAAGTGGCAAGTTATTGTGGATTTGAAAGGACCGTGGTTGGGCGCTCTATGGATGCGTTCGCCTGATCAACGGAGTAGCCATCGTAATCTTTTTAATATGCTCTCCTGCATGTTATTCTTCAACATTGCTGGTCAATCATTTAGGTGAGGTGGCAATCACGTGCTACTAGCAATTTGATGGTCAAACTCTATTTTTAGGCGTGTTTGCGAAAGTTCGGATGAAGTATATGTGTATGGGAATGATGGCAACGAACGGAAGAGAGTGACACGCACTACATTCGCTTTTACTATTCGGGCTTCGCAGGAGATGTGTTTGTTATTTCGCTCCTGTCTTGAAAGTGATTTGAAAAATATCAATTGGCCTACAACTTTGCCAAAACAGCAGTTTTACATTGATTTGGATATCATACATGCTGGCACCAATAGCTGGGGCTTTCCGAGATCTCACCATATTGTTATATGAATCTTTCGATCTCTTGCAATACCACGACATTAATTTCCATTACTTTTGTTTTGCTTTGTTATATTTTATTATTTATTTAAATTGTTTGTTGAAAAAGAATCAAATATATAATGAACAGACACACTCGGTATTTATTTAGTTTTGTAAAAACCAATAAGTCGGTGATCAGAACATCTCAGTTTACATAGTTACTTATACGCCAGCTAAAAATGAGCAAAAGATGAATATGTTTCAAGCCATCAATAACGCCATGGATATAGCATTAGGGGAAGGTCCGGCATTACCATTTGGCGAAGATGTAGGCTTTGTTGGGGTTTTTTGTTGCTCCATTAATCTGACGGACAAGTATTGGACAAGATTGGGTATTTGGTACCCCTCTTTGCGAACAAAGTATAGCTGGGTCCGCTGGGACCAGAGTCGCTAATGCAGGAGAAACCGCTATTGCAGAAATTCAATTCATTGACTATATATTTCCGGCCTTTGACCATATTATAAATGAGGCTACCGTAGTGAAGGAATTTCGACGGCGGTTCGTTGACTATTAGAGTCCCTTGCACACGTCGTATTCATTTATATTCTATAATACATTCTATAGCTGTTTTCCTTTCGAATTCAACTGGCACGCATTCTTTCTATGCATTCTACAGCTGTTTTCTTTTCTAACATGCAAAAATCATGATTTCCTTCGTAAAATAGCCCTTTAGTTCGAAAGTCTTAACTGCATCTCGGCTCGGCTCGCAATAGTGATAACTATGACGAAAACGAAGGTATAGAAGGAGAAAGTTTTTTTTTTTAAGCTTGTAATTATGATTTATAGTAAAAAGCAAACTTGGAACTCAAAATGTGTCATATTTACTACGTGCTTTCCGTTTAACAAAGTTTTTTTATTGCATTCAAACGGAGCAGAAAGCGAGTTACGCTGTGTCGTTTCTAAACGCAGACTTCAGAAATGAAGTTACGCTAATACTTGAAGAACATATAAGAGGTATAGAATGATAATTGAATTTTGCCAAAACGAGTGATTACTATCTACATGGTTGCATTTTTCTTAATTCTGTTTTAAGTGAAATTCCATATCCCTTCGTATTAAGGGAAGTGCAAAAAAATTATTGGGAATGCTTTTCTGCTTATAGTAGATTCCATAAAAGCGGACAAACAGCCTACTGCCAGATCTTTGGAAATTCAAAGAATTGAGATAAATACATCAATTTTGATCTTTACTTTCATGATAGCTTTTGCAGCTTCTATCGCCTAATATAATATTTAATGTACCGACAAATATTCTCAATTAAAATCTGCACAAAATTATATTATATGGGAGGGCCCAAGAACTTGCAAACTTTTTATGGCAAAAGAGTTTAATTTTCGATATTTTCTGCTAAAAACTAATATATAATAGAAATTTGACATAAATATTGACTCGACCAAATCTTGGTTACGTTTTAAATCTAACTATCTAACCATTTTTACGAAAAGTAAGTTTTTAAATGGCAGAAGGGTATAATTTTTATTATTCCATGTTAAAAATCAATCCATGACAAAAATTTGACATAAGAACATAAATTTGTACTACGTTGGTCTATTTTGTCGTTTCTACTCTACTCTATACGGATTCTTAAAAAAAGTAAATCCTTTAATGGCAATGAAGCTACTTTTTCTCACTTCGTGACAAAAATAGATGAATATCTTTAGCAAAAAAAATTTAATTAATTTTCAAGGCTGCACTTAGCCAGTTGACGTTTTGGGACCGTTCCCATTTAATTGTTCAAATGGAAAATGCTCCTTTGGTATATTATTCGATATTTTTGTGTATGGAGGCGATGTGATGTATGGTATCTAAAAGCCGATCTTGCCCTGCTATAATATCTTGAATTATTTAGACTTACCACCGAGGAATAAGAGTATGTTCATTGTCTCAAGACGTTTGCAAGACGAAGAAAAATGTTTCAGTACCTATAAAGTACCTAATCGACTGCAATGGAGTCCATGTGCTTGCCTGTTTGTGTGACAAGACAAGAAATGGAATGTATTTTCAATAGATGGTTCTCCAGTGTCTGCATAAAAATTTTTATAAATCATTTATCAAAACATTAAAAGTCGCCGTTTCTTTTCTTAAAAGAAAAGACTGCTGAATATAATTTTTTTGCTTGTTGTCCTTTCTGTTAAATAAAGTTTTTAAGCATTTTAGGTGGTAATAAATTTCTTACTGGAAAAGTGTCAAGACGATTTCTCATAGGTAGCAAGCAACGTAACGAAAATATTGAACTATTTTTTTTTTTATCACGTGAAGAAGGCTCTGCATCTGCCGCAGACTCGCTAGCTCCAAATGCTTATAGAAAGACTTATCCTTCTGCGAGCATTCCGAGACAAAATTAATTAACGCTTGGTTAAAATAACGATACATATATACACTTCTTGCTTTCACTTATCACAATTTTTTTCAATGCTCGAACGATTGCAACGAGCTTATGTAACTTTTTCTTTTTTTAAGGAATAATTTTCTAATATAAACTTTAATACCCAGTAAAAGTTCCTGTAAATTCAATAATGTAATATAAGTACCCTACATTCTAAGAAAACATCGAAAATATCAAATTGTGCTGCCGGGAGGAATGGATAGAGAGTTGTTGGACGAAATTAAGGAAACCGAGACGAAATCTAAGTAAATTTGCAAAAGAAGCACAAATTCTTAAAGTAAAATATAGAGAGTAATAAATTATTCTATAAGAAAATAAAGTTTTTGAAGAGTTAAATTACATTTTAGAGTTTTTGGATTAATTTTGCGCAATTGGGTTTACTTTACGCTTTAATGGATTTGCGGCCCCAATTTGTACCACTTTAACAGCATTCAGCCTTATTCGAAGCGTTGCAATTTAATGAAAGCAACCCTGTGCTCTCTTCATTCCCAACAAATGGTGCTTGTTTTTTTAAACCTTGTAAGGAAAAAACTTGCTAATGGGTTTTATCGAGATATCAAAGTCATTTTACAAGTGCACAAAGGAAGCACTCGTAAGACCAATAAAAGTTTCTCTAAGTCTCAAAAAACTATCCCTAAATCAAATAAAAGACCAATAAAAGTACCCGCCCCTTAATCCTTAAAAAGTATCCCTAAGTCTAATAAAAGTACTCGCCCCTGAGTTTTAAAAAAGTATCCCTAAGTCCAAAAAAAGTTCTCCTGTGTGCAAGAAAAGTTCGCCCTCAAGCTCAATAAAAATAGCCCCTTAAGACCAATGAAAGTTCCCCTAAGAACTTAAGTAGTACCCATTGTTAAGCCTTCGAAAAGTACTTCGAAATCCTACGAAAGCACCGCCTAGGTCCGAAAACAATTCCTTTAAGACCATTAAAAATTGCCCTAAGTACACCTTGATCAAATAGGCGTTCCAAGTCCTGAAAAAATATACCTAGGTCAAGTAAAAGTTCCCTCAAACGATTTAAGATTTAATGGATGACAAGTTCATTCACTTCTTTACTTGTAAAATTCTTCGAATGTTTGATGGAGTGTTCGTCTTTTCAGGAATTCTTACAGATAGCCGCCTTGATTTTATATTATTAATCCCGTGTTCATTTTTACAAGTGGATAATACAAACTTATATATAACTCAGTTCGATAAAATCTAGTCCTATCGGGTGATTTAATTCGATGATTTTCATATCATTAAGACTTTTCAGACTCCCGTTAAAATAAGCGCTAATGAGATGGACTTGTTGACATTACCGCCACATTGGTTCATATGAGGCTGTTGAGTAGTAGTTAAGTTTTTTATTTACCTACACTTATGACAGGTGTGAACTATTATTTCATTAGCTAGATGTACTGAAATTGATTATTATGCAAAAATGCTCTGTCACGCTTTCCTAACTAAATTAAAATAAATTGTAAAATAGACATGAATTAGGAATATTTATTTCACTACATTTCTACATTAAGTTTCCATTTGTATGCTAAATCTAATGGTTTTCAGGAAAGAGTTATTAAATTATTGTTATTATCACGGTTAGATTCATTTCATTGATAAATGGGATATCTAAGTATATCAAATATGCGGAGAATATATCATCATCATTATCGGCATCATCAAACAAAAAACAAAACAAGAAAACAAATCATATTAGGGAAAATAAAATTCTAAAGCTATCATTTAATCATCTCTTGGTTTACGCTTAAGATAAGGGACTGATTTAATTATTATTTAAATATTTGTCCACGTAAACCTATCTTCTCTTCAATTTTTGACAATTTAAAATCTTTTCTTAAGTTGTACGTATGTTTGGATCTGTATGCTTACATGTGTACGCTTAGAAAAGGGTAAAACTAACTTCGCTGGTTGCAGTAGCGTACACAATTGAACTTTAAAGTCCAGCATAAAAATTGAAGAGAAGAAGATAGAAATCAAAAACCATCAAGTTAAACAAAGATCAGGAAAGGGCGAAAGGAATAGACTTCAATTAGATACATGCTTTGTTTTACATTCTGATTAAATGTTAATTGACTTAAGATTACGTTAATTTACTGCCATCCAATGTTTGCACAATATATTTGGATACCATAGCTGTTGCTTCACTCGCATTTGGTATAAGGAAGCGATCCATATCGGTTATAAGCAAATTGTCACCCTCGGGAAATCCATATTTAAATGTAATTAAATCGCGATGTCTTTTCTTTGCAGTAATCTTAACAATACTTGCCAAAGGACGACGTACCATAATCTGAGCTTGACCACGGCCTAATTCCCGCAGAACTAATAAATGCGATGGGGTTATAATCAAGTGGGAATCGTACATATACCCATTCATATGCACTTCCTGGCATTTGAAAGCGTTTATAATATCGGGCGATTTTAAATAGTTGTTAAGCGTAACGACCTCTTGGTCATCACCGGACATCTTATTTTTATCGTCATTTAACAGAGTTTTACTTTCCAAAGGATCGCTATAATCGCCTTCGTCGTCGATGCTAAAAACTGGTGCTACATTACGATAACGTTTGCCATTACGTTCTGAAGCTGAGACATGCCGGTCTTGCGTGTACTGATGCGAATTACCGACCATCGTCGAAGCGTTCGCCGTATTATTGGAGGGATTTACAATAATATCCATAAGCTTATCTTTCACTTCGGCCGACTTGAGCTTCATAACACTTGAAAATTTTGCAAACAGATCTGTCGTAGTGCCAGTTTTAGTTGGTCTCTTGTTAGATTGCTGAGCAATTTTCTCCTTTGGTTGATTTTTAAAGCAAATTAAGCACATTTTTGGATCATGTTCCTCCAGGCAATCGCCAATATGATCCCCAAAATAGTTATGTATCGAACCGTAGCCACCCGTTAAGAGAGAAACATATTGGGTATTTTTCTGCAAAAACGATGCGACTACCATGTGGGTATATTGATCTTCTTCCATACGACCACTACCCATAAAACAAAGATGCTCTCCCCCGGCACTAGAATTCGCTTCAATTGCATGACGCTGAGCCGTTAGTAAGCCTTGAACCGCGGTCACAAAAGCTACAGGTTCTTGTAACATTAAATTACAATCCAAATGAAACGCTGTAGATAAATGACCAGCATTATATTGATCCGCCGGGCGACAATCCACCAGGAAGAAACGTACCGCATCGGCCGAGCAAATCTCTAAAGAAGTATTTTCGACCAATTCATATACTGAAACAGGTAGGCAAAGAGCCTGAAATTTATCGAATTAAGAATACAGATAGGTCAACATTTACATTCAATATAACCAACCTGTGATACAGAACACGGTTCCTCGTTTACTCCTTTCTCACTTTGTTTGCCATATAATGCTTTCAGAAAATCGGTTTTAAACGAACTCGGAGTCTTTATTGAATAATATTGGGCCAATGAACAAAAATCTACTACGTCATCCGTTTCCAAAGCACATGGCATATTTGTAAGAAAATGAATAATTTCTTGTTTGCTGGAATTTTTCATATTCAAAATCTGATCGCGTCCATTAATCAAAATGATTAAACCTAAAAAGAATACTAAAAATGGATCGGCATGTTGAAAATATAAGTCCCACATAGCCAGTATAACTGATAAGCTGCAACTCGAGGCAAATAAGCATTGGAACCATTGCTGAGAATATAAGTCAGGGGATATTTTCTTTGTATCCAACATAGTGCACAATTCAGGATCATGGTATAATATCAGTAAACGGAAGACGTGAAATACATTTCCCTTCGGCTTGCAACCTTTGGGTACATAGGTATCACGAATAGATTCGAACAAGTTGTATGTATCTGAGCGTTTCAATTTAAGTGCCAGCAATGGGAGCAGCAGTTCTATCCAGCCATTGTCGCTTTCATACTGAAGGTTTCGATTTTTGCAATAAAAAGTTAAAATAGATTCCAAATCTGATAATACCGAGACCTTATCCTCATCATCGTTGCCTATTCGTTCCACTACTGTTTGGCAATCTTCCCGTAATTTGTTTTGAAATGGCAGGTCATAGATTTCGTTAAATAAGCACATTTGATCGTTTTTATTGCGAACATCCAGACAAACTTGCCAAACATCAGGCCTTAGAGCTTCCGGCAGGGATTTTCCTTGACAAATACTGTAAATATCATTGACGTTGCAATCGTCTAACAAAGCCGATTCCAATTCGATGACCCTAAACAAACAAAGCAAACCATCGAAAATGGGACAATCCAAATGTCAATATTATTCCAATAACTTTCATGAAATCTGAAGACGTCATAAAAAGTTTGCATTCTATAATACAAACGTACCATAATTTATCATCCATTTTTCTTAAAAATTTTTTTCCTTCCAATCCACAATAATCGTATTTTTGTCGTTAATTTCACTGAACTAATAAAAAAAGTAATAAAAAAATACTTATAATTTATTTCGTTATAAACAAATTTTATATTTTTTGCTAAAGATTTCTTTAATTTAAGAATTACATTAAATTTCTTTTATATATTTGCCAAAAACTTCCAATATTATGTCGTCTATAATGTTTTTATTATTTCGTTTTAGCTGACATTTGCGAACGTCAAAACCAATATGCGGATTCAAACATATAAAAAGTTTTTTGCATGATGTGTTTATAAGGAAAGTTAGACAATGTTTAAAATGATTTTTTAAAAAAACATTTTAATTTATTCTCATATCTTACCAGTGTGTAATTACCTTACTACATCAAATATTTGGGCACTTGCTAGACTTTCTAAACCGCACTTAGTAAAGATAAAGAAATCAACTTAAATGTAAACAAATGACATGAGGATTGAAGAGACAAATGGAATGAAAAAACATTAGTTTACATAAATAAAAATAATATAAGATATTAAATAATACTATTTTAAAAGAGCATATTAGAAATTGTATTTTTCCATTGAAATAAATAATGCCCATATCTTTTTTCTTCTTCTTTATAAAAAGTGGTGTGCAGATTTTTGTTTGTTTGTTTACAAACTATGAATCTTAGTAAAATGTTGAGGAACTTTTCATACTATTTCTGTGTGCATACATGTGCGTTGGTTTTAATATACTTTAAATTGCAAAAGCCTAATAAGCATGCAAAGCTTTTATGTGGGAAGGACCTAATTTATATTCTCAGCTGTGAAAGCACCATTTAATATACCACAACTTGGCATCAGTGCCAGAATCAGGGCTTGTGCTATTAGATTGCCGTGCATACTCAGATTTGCTAGTGGGAAAAGAAGCAGAGGTAATATTGTTTGTGAAAAATTTTAAGCTGAGAAAATCATTCTCAGTTTTTGTGCAATTTACGAAAGGAAATATTCATAAGAATTTAGTGAAATTTCAGTTGAAATATTTTCTGCTAATTATTAATCTATAATCAGTGTTCTCCGATTGTTTTCGCAGAAAAGTTTCCATTTCGTTTCGCATTCGCGTTGTGTTAATTAATTAATTTCTAACTTATCTATATCACCAGATATTAATTAAACTTTTTATTAAAGGTTAGTGTTATACTAATTATTTAATCATATTCCTTGAATTTCAATCAAATAGTATTTTTCTTGTGGTTTGCTTGTTAAGATGCAAAATTTTTATAATGTATTGTGTGTTTTACATTATCTTATTGGGCGCATGTGTATATGTCGTTGTTGTTGTTGGTGTTTTTAACTGCTTAGCTGGTAGTCGCAAAGATTACTCTCTACTATCTGTATACTTTGATGTCTTTTTACGTGCCATGTGTCTGTTACTCTTCCTCACCGTCGCTTTCTGCATTGAGTTCATTCCTATTAAATCTGGACTTTTACCTTTACATGAATAGTGAATACGTCCGTGTGTCTGTATACTTTTGGTATTTTTTATTCGACTAGAAATTAAAGACACAAACATAGGCCAATTTATTTGTTAGAAAAAAGCTTTGACAGAATTTGCAAATATAAAGCATTATAAATACAAGTGGACTTTGTATAAATTAAATATCGAACTTGGGAATTACCTTTTGCGATGCAAAGAATTCTAAATGGACGAATCTTTATATTGAATGAAAACATTACATCGATAACGTAGATTTGTGTGTAAATATAAATTGATTAAAGGAAATTTATGAATTTCAACTTTCTGACCCAAACGAATGGATATTTGAATTACCCTTAAATAAACAATAAAATTCTTTCAACAGTTAAAGAGAGTAATTCAAGCATTTCCTATTTGTGGAAATAATGTGCACTTTTGTGGAATTAATGGGTAATGTTACAATACGATTGCAACTGATTAGAAATATAGAGATTTTTTTAATGCCTACTTCGAGGATCTATTAATATTTGTTACTTCTAAGCGAATATTTTAAATAAAAACATAAATGTATAGTAATACGGCGATTTTGGCGATAGAAGAATTCTTTATGCAACTCGTGGATACAGTCGGATGACTTGCAAAGCTCGATTTACAACTGTTTATTACTTATAATTATAATCAGTAGCGAAAAGATAAGAAATCATTTTGAAATAGAAGTCTGCCCAAGTTTATAGCTTGATTGTAGTCTTGCTAAATTTAATCTTTGCAATTAGAATTGCTTAGCAGCAACGAAATCAAATGCTTTATTCTTTTGCCATCAATTATGACGCTGGTACATTTTTGCAATGACTTCTTTTGTGTATTTGAATTTGACCCAAATTTTTCAGTGAACAAAATGTAAATGTTTGCAAAATACATTTACACGTTTCGTTATTCATTAGCTTCTGTTTAACTAGTGGGTGATTGTGCGTTTGTGTGTGAATAATAGCCCCCTACCACAATCTTAGTATAGTATAGTAACCGTGACCAAGATTGAAATAATTTTGCACACACGTAGAGAGGATGAGAGGCGTTAGATAAGAGTGCATACAAGTTGGTTAAAAAAAGAAAAAATAAAAAAATTAAAAAAAAAAAAAAAAACGTCAACACAAAACAAGAGACATCAAATAAGAGAATATTTAATGGCCTTATTCACCTTATGTGTTTTGCTTCTTAAAAGCGCTTGCGTTGCATTTTTCAGGTTTATTTGGGCAAGGATTTGTGTCCTTTGTGGTCGTTAAACAAGTTCAAGTTTACAAGGCATTTACTTATGTATTTTTAATAACCCTTATCGTAGAATAGGAATCCATTATGTCCTCTACTTTATAACAAGCAAAAAATGCTGCTCAGAAACCCTACAAAGTGAAGATGTTTGTGCTTACAGTTCCTGTTTTACTTATTAAGAATATAATAATTCGAAAATTGGCTCAGAAAGTTAATTTAGCATTGATAACTTATTTTTTAATTTTGTTGTTGTTTATTAATATTAAAGCCATCTAAAAGTTGCAAGAGGAAATGGCACGGTTTAGATACTTCTCCAAGTATTAAAAAGTTTTACGATATTTGTGTACATTATCTTAAAGCCTTGGAAGTTAGTCTGATGTTGTCATTTTACATGTTCTTCTTCTTCTTTTTCAGAAAAATCTAAAATC
>NW_024006260.1:49731-49968 GCF_014805625.2 Glossina fuscipes | reverse complement strand
TTTCAGTTTAATCGAAATATAATACTTTCGTTACTTTTAGTTATATTTAAATGAAAAAAACATCAATAAAAACGTGTTTTGTTTTTTTATATTTACCTTTTATTAATTAAAAATAAATAAAATTTTTTATATCAAAACATAAATATTATGGAAGCCTTAGACAAAATCAATTCATAAAAAAAAAATAGATCAAAAGAGGTAAGAATAAGTATAGAAATTTCATATTAAAAAAATATA
>NW_024006260.1:0-49631 GCF_014805625.2 Glossina fuscipes | reverse complement strand
TTATCTATTTGGTATAAATTGATATTGTTGAGGCAATAATATATAATACAAAGTAGTTATAGAATCGACCGACCTTCCATGTTAGTTAAGTCTTTAGATATTCGTAAAATAACATAATTAAATTTGAAATTCAGATTCGTAGAGTTAACTACGATCTATTTTGGATCATTCAGATTGGCGATCTCTATTAACTGTTTAATCGAGAATGTAATTTAATGTAATTTATTGTTTATTGAATATTTTATATTCACGTTCATGCATATATATATATATATATATGTAAGTGTTCTCTATTTTATAAATAGTTTACTTTTTGGGTTTTAATTTTTTACTTTTCCTTTGTTATGCATACGATATAATATAGGGATTTAAAAATTTTAATTATTCTTCTATATGTTTATATATATTATGTATGTAATTTGGTTATCAAACAAACGGGTGGGGGTAATGTTACATTTATTGTTTTGTTTATGATAAGAGAAAATGAATATTTGATTCTTTATATTTTACTACTAATCAGTGAGTAAATTCTTCCGTTGATTTATTTAAGTCTGTTCGGTTGATGTATTGTAAAAAATCTTCCGAAACAAAAAAAAAAAACCAAACGACAAACAATTAAAAACCTTAGCTTTGGGGTGAGTTTTGATTTTTCCATCACTCACACAATCTCAAAGTAGTTTCGGACTTTGCAGTGACCTGTATTTGCGTTAAACTTGTCGATCAGTCTCGCTAAGCATCTTCATCAGATTCCAAGTTAATGTTTGGCTTAAATTGGACTAAGTCCATTTCCACATTTGACTTAGCACCGTCAATTAAGAGTACAAGTACCAAGCGTTAGCATTTTATTTGACTTTTGGCGAAAAGAAACATTTTGTAAGAAATTTACGACCCGACAGGGAATGACCAAATGGACTAGAAATGTTTTGTGGATTAAAAATATGTAAACAATAGAACGTTTCTGGGTATAACAATGGAACAATGGAAATTTACCTTTCAATTAATAAATCGTTATATCATCTAACTACATCCTTGTAATGGTGACGTGGTTATGGGAACACATTAGCTACTCAAATAGCGAAATAGGTATCAAAATAATCTCGTCGAAAAGTTCAGACCACAAATCTATTTTATTAAAACATGTACACTTTACTTTGGAAAGAATATTCAGACGACCATACATCTTTTCACTTTGATGGCCGTAACGGTATCACTAACAGTTCCTCTATTCTAAGTACATTTCAAGATAATCAATCCCGAGAAATGTTTCAAATTGATATGAGTTATCAAAATTTCAAAATTTCAAAATTTACGGTATCTTTTAGGTATGTTTGACTCTTTCGCCAAAAGCAGACAGATTGAAGGGGCCAATAATGACCATTTCCAAGTATGCTGGGGTCTCTTGCTCCCCAGACGTATAACATGACGACTGCCAGAAAGAAGGAAGGAAAGAAAAAGAGTTAGGATCTGGGTGCAGTCTAGACCGAAGAACCAACAAATACTTAGTGGGGAGACGTCTACATCTACTAATTCTACTTACTAATGCTAATCTATAGTGTGTATGGTTTGTAGAGTTTATTGCTAACGTTTTGATAAAATGCGTTTACCACAACTTCTTGATGATGTGTTTAGGAAACGGTATCGTGGTTGCGCAGAAGTTTCGAAAAGGGCTACAGCAAGATTACTTCCTCAAAATTAATTGCATAAGCTTTCAGGAATGAATTATGTTTACTCGGTATAGTCCTTTTCCAAGCACGGTTTTGTTTTTTTGTAGATCTGACCAATCACTTAGGGGATATCCTCACGACGTGCATCATGGTGATGGTTAGAAAGAAGTGAAAAAGAAGAAGCAGGTAATGAGTGGCGCCAGTCAAGAGTATACGTGCCCAATCAGTAATTAAGCGCTACGTCTTTACTGATAGAATTTATTATTTTAATACTAGCAGGTATTGTCTACTGCATTGGGATTTTATTTGTTGTCACTGTTACTTACGACAATATGCGTCAAGTTTGAGTGTGTGTGGCTTCATTATGGTCGCGAAAATTCTAAAATGGATTAGATTTTCCGCCGATGTACACAAGTATACACATTCTTTGGTTTGTCCCTGAAGTTTCGTTCTGGGCATTAAATGCCACTGACGATCGTAAGACAGAATTCGTGTCAAAATGACCGCAATGCGCCACGAATGTATGCAGAACAAACTCGTATCACTGTTGTATGTTGTTTTTTGAATGACGGGATCATCTGCCATTAAAAAATATGTTCACAGATCTGTATGCATATCAGTAAAGATTAGATTTAGATTATGCTTGTTAGCTGCTCTCAGCTTTATAGGCTTCTTAATCGTTATAGTGGAAATATAGTTCCCACCTTATTACGAGGAGAGATTTTCTTCTTAAGTCAAAAAAAAAAAAAAAAAAAAAAAAAACAAATTTAAAAATTTAGTTTTCCTTCACACACACGCCTTTTATTTTAAAAGTGATTTAAGTCCATTTAGCTGAAAATCACGAATAATTTTGAGGCTTTTGTTACGCGACAGCAAAAAACAGACTTAGTCCATTTCGAGAATAAACGATTCAGATAAAGAATGGTATTTCAAATTTTTCTATAGATATAATTACGTCTACTAAGTATAACATAGATATTTGTGCACAAAAAGACATCGACAAAAATTGATTCTTTTTTTAAGAATATTAACTAAGTAGTTGAACGACTTAAATTGCATTTATATAGGGGTGCATGACAATAAAGTGCTTGGAAATTATAATAATAATAATTTCCAGAGAGAGATTTTTTAACGGTTTTAATAGAATTTAAATATTATCTCCATAGTCTTAAGTCTTGCATAGCATGTTTCATCTAAATAAAATGTTTTGAAAGAAATTGAAAAAAGAAACCAAAAAAAAAAAAATAAAAACACTTGTCATTAAAATTTGATTATGTTTGTAGTTGTAAAGCATTTTAAATGCTTAATATGCTTGTGTATATGTAAATTAATTGCACATAAAAAGTTGACATCGATTATAATTTCTCTCTTTAAAAATTGAATTTTTTTTTTCTCTCCTTTTTTTGCATTTAATATCTTGCTTTGTAGAGTGCAGATGGTTTAGTTAGTGAACGTTTCTTTTTGTTGACCATCAAACGTTTCTTCCCGTAACCTGGTTAAGAGACGGAGCATTAATATTTTTCAAAATTTTTTTTTAAAAAAGAAAAAAAAAAAACTTACGAGCTCGCATGTTATCGTTATAGTCACGATGACGATTCTCTTTTTCTTTTAAGGCTAAATTATATTTAGGTAAAGGTTCCATATTTACGGGTGCTCCATAATAATCTACAAGCGCTGGTGCGTCATTCCAATTATCATTATTATTATTATTATTGTTATTGTTATTATAATCGAAATTATCATCGATTGCGGGATAATCGTAAAAACCTGCATTCGGAGTCATACCATACGCTTTAGGTGCATAGTTATCGTTTGGATAGCCATTGTAACTATTGGTGCTATCGTGATCGGTCTCTTTTCGGGCACGTTCACCTGCCTCAACCAAAGCCACCAAAGCCAACATATCCGCAGGTGTAAGTTTATTATCCCGTTTAGGTCTTCTTATAACAAATTTAATAAAGTAATGCTTTACGTTTAATTTAATTATTATTTCCTTACCTCATATCTGGATAATTTCTGGCCAATTCACTGAAAATTCTATAAGCTTTTTTGTTACGCTCCGCTTCCAAATCTGCGTAACGTTCATAGTTATACGGTAATATCGCCGAATCTAGGTGATACTCAGCATTTAAAAGATTTTGCAAATCATCATAAGCTTGCTTCTTATAATTTGGAACTGCTGTTAATAGATAAATCATTAAAAATTAATCCAAACAGAATATAATTATTTTTAAATTAAATTTGGCTAATTGAAAATTTGGCCGAGAAGTTATACAAGACCACCTGTCAGATATTTTACAATAAAACGAATCTCTTGAGGCCCCTCAACGAAAGCAATCATTTAAAGGACACCTCTAGTCCCAATAAACCTATAGAATTGCTATACGTTTAACGATCGCCTTCTTTGTGAAATAAGAAAGGAATTATAGTCGGTTGAGGGAGGATTGTTTTGATTTTATTATCTCTTCGTCAATTTTTGACCCTTTAACGACAAACTTGATGATATATCGGCACTTGGGGTAATTAGGCGGACGCAGTATGTAATACAAGTCACATCCAACTGATTGTGGACTCCGTGAAAATTCGTCTTTATTAGCGATGTTCTCAATGTTTCATTGGCTACGAAATAGCAGCGCTTTCCCTCGAATTAAGTAGGAAAAGTAATATTTCTCCCATATAGTGTTTATGGCACCGAAAGTGACCTGTTTCCAAGACCTCCATAATTATAATAACATAAAGCATTAAGTTTAACAACTAAGAGAATTATATTCGATGGTAAGCAAATCTTTTATACCTATGGCCCTTATCTTATAAAGAAAAAAAAGAGTTAAATTTTCATACTTTATAATAATGGACGGCTGCAGCAGAACTGTAAATGGAGAGAGAGACAAATAGAGAAATTTTGTACTTTAAAAACAACGACAGAAAAGTGATACAAGGGCAGATGATAGTGATCTTTGCACTACATGCCCATTATAACTGAATTTTGAGCAATGGTTAAATTCGTTCTTTTCTTTTACTCTACGGCTATAGATCTCGGAGAATAAGATTATTCTGAGTTCATAGGCATTTTAACAAGTATCTTATAGTATAATAGTAACACTTTAAATCACCCGGGCCAAATATAAATCACTCAGGCTTATCCAAAGCTGTAGACTTTCTTTTCTCTTACATTGCTAGTATTCTAGTTAACATCTAGACCAAACTTCGTGACAATGTTTTCCATAGTTATTAATAGTAAGGATGAATTGTCTCATTTTAATATTTTGTTTTGATTTTACCTCTTCAATCGAAGCTAGTTGATGTCTAGATGGAACGATTTTTTGAATTTCGAGAATAGCCAAAAATCAAAAGAAATTAAATCAAGTGCATAGACTAGTTGAAGAATGATAAAAGTGGAATTTCCGGTGAGAAAATCTCGAGGAATCAATACAGTGTAAAGAGATGCAACAATGAAAGCGTGGTTGTTCATAGCGTTGGCGAATAGCTCCACAGACGTGATGCGATTACGTTCAAATAGTATTCCCTATTAATAATTGTAATTGGCAAAAGTAATGAACGACTCCATGACAATCGAACAAAATTTACTTTGCTTGCTTTTTGTTCACATAGAATAGATGAAGAGATTGAGTACGTTTGTGAGGGAAGAGAGGTTATGAATTTGTACAATTCCAATTCAAATTTTCTTTTAGATTCGCTTCGAAAGTGTAAATTAAATTTAGAACCTTTTTTTTTGGTAACTATGCTGGAAATGCTTTAAGATTCTAAATTGATGGAGCAAACCAATGTCAGAGATCAGCTGCGTAGGTTAGGGGTTTCCAAATAAAAATCTATTAACAGATTTTCACATTGCTTTGTCAACTGATTACCTTCAAGCTCTGCATATATATGATTCGACATAGACATATCCAAGCTTTAAAGGTCACTTAGGTGGGCAAAGGAAAGATTTGAGTTAACAAAGAAAAACTTTAACTTCATTTAATCGTATATATATATTAGCCTTTTGCTGATGCATGCAACACCCAGAGAGAATACCTACCGATCAATTCAGAATCGGAATCTTTCCGAAACAATTTAATCTTATCCGTCCGTCTGTCCATCCAGTTTTCTTTCGTTCAATCTAAAGGTCTCAATATTTGTGATATTTTGATGAAATTTTGAAATTTGTTTTGACGCATGGACGAACGCTATTGAAAATGGTTCGATCAGGTCACTTCCTATATACCACTTTATATTGAAAAATCGTTGCATCAGTAGCTAAAGTATTTAATGACGGGTGAGCTGTGTCCCTTATAGTGTTTTCACTTCTTCAATTTTAGAAGACAGGCTTGCCTAGTCATACATACATACATATTCTATAGGGAGTTCACAGATGGAACTGTAAATTTAAAATTTGTATTTAATGTTAAGATGGATTTAGTGAAGAAAGACATCATTTTTCAAAAGTGATATCTGCGACATATGAAAACGTGTATCATATATGTGTGTATCATCTCCATTTCGCTATATTCTCAATTAGCCTTGTCTCTTTTAGCTTTACTTCTCTGCTTACCTCTCTGCGGTTCATATTCATCCATATCTGTGTAAACTATATTATCATTGTCTAGATCTTCACCCCAAACCCCTCGGTTGAGGCCATCGTCATTTACTGCCATATATCCCCCATAGGGATTGTAATAGGCCGCATTATCATACAACAATGGTTCATTGTTAGCACCATATAAGTACTGTTGATTATTGACGCCACGTTTATTAATCACAGCTGCATGATCATCGTCATTATCATCATATTCGTCATTAGCGTTTTCGTTTCTAATATTGTTACGGTGGCGTTGTTTCTTTAAATTTTCAAGCTCCGCTTTAACAGCAGCTGCTGCCAAGCGCGCCGCTATTATTGAACTGATCAACTCATTTTTACTATTTGCTACATCGTCGTCATCGTTATAAGAGGAAACGCTATTACTATGCTCTTGCAAAGGAAACTTTTGTTGATGTTGAGGTTTCGATTCAGGGGTAGAGATTTCTGGAAGTTTGTTGTTGTTATTAAAAGAGGCTGGTACTATTTCCGGGCTACTCTTTTTATTTTTATTAACATCAGTAATAACGTTCTGGTGATGTGTTAGAGCTTCATTCTGTTTAGAAGTATCACTTGAACGCTTCACTATAAAGAAAATATTTTATATGACTAACTTTTAGAACGATTTGTAAAACAATTCAGGTTAGTGCTATGATTATTACTGTTAATTCCCTATCTATTGTATCATTGGTGTCATAGCCTCAGTTGCAGGTGTTAAGCGAACATTATTGGCTGCCTCTTAGTTTCTTATTGTCATGTATTGTTATTATATTTTTTTTGTTGTGAACACTATTCAGTGATTATTGATTAAGTGTGATTATAAGAAACGATGGTCCCGTTGCTTTTCAAGTCTCCGAAAAGCGAAGCGGGCGAAAGTGAAATCGAAATCGAGGATGTAAGCAATGATAACATTGCTGAGGATATCATCAAATACTATTCAAACACTTCGAGCAAGACGTTTACAGAAGGAGGAGGAAGTTCTATACTGGGATGTCATACAATCTGTTCCCCAACTACTTGGGAATGTACGCTTACGTAACTGTACTTTAGTCTAGAATGCACATCCAGGCATACACGCTTAAATTCCATCATTATAAAGAAGATCATCGGTTAAAAGCACAGCAAAGTGTGAAGGGAACAAGCAATGCGCAATCTCCAAACTTGTTCTCTTTTTCTTTTTCGCGTCGGGTTTTTCGGTTTTGTAAATTATTATTCCATATCGTTTTTAATCGTAAAAAATTTTGTTCAAAAAAGCTTGCGTCACACTATATTTTAGAGTTAAAATACTAAACGGAAATATATATATTTTTTTCGATGTTGAGTTAAGACGGACTATATGGGATACAAGTCCAAATAACTATTATGTAAATATTACTAAAAAACTTGCTTACAAAATGCGCTCCACTACGCTGAGATTCCAATCTGCAACCACCGATTTTGCAATCGCGAGTCTTTTCGCCTCGGCTATGTGCTAACCGGAGAAGCTAAACATATCTGTTACTGTGACTTTGTCTGCCCAAATTCAATCAAAAATTATACAATGTTTTCGTAATGTTCGAATTAAGAACTCTAGCCAAGTATCTATCTATGTTTAAAATTTTCACATATTTTTAACAAAACTTGAAAGTGACAATTTAATAAGCGAATCGTTCTTGATCTTGAGAATGACAATGATAATAGTCATAGTAGTCATAATCATACTTATTGCCGACTTGTTTTCGACTTTTTCGTTGATATCTACATATATATATATATATATATATATATATATATATCCAGAGGTTCATTTCACAACAATGGCCTATGATTCTGAAATAAACTGTGCACTGATTAATTCTTTTTTCTTCATCGTCCTTGTTATTGTTATTAATATTTTTTTGCTTAGCATATTCTTTTTATATGGGATGTTCTCACATAAAAAGTAAATTTTTTATGGCTGTACGTCAAACTGTGTATTATTTAATGAAAATTCCCATATTAAATAATTAAACTACTGCACCCGAAATTGTAACTTTTTAAATGATACCAAAAATTTTCATTGATGCTGATGATGTTAATGAAGCGTCCACGTAATGTAAGCGGATTCCCATCGCAATCCATTGTTCGCCCCTTACAATACAGCACCATGTTTATATATGTATACAAATATATATACACATATGTACAATGTACACACATTAATATATGTAAAGTATATTCGTTCAGTCCAAATAAAACTTTTCTATTCTACTTCAAATATAAAGTTTCTCTTATGATATATTGTGTAAGAGTAGTAGAATGCGATAGGCTATGCTGTAGAATGTTATGATTGTGAAACCGAGGTAAAAAGAGAATTTAGAGCATATTTAGGATATGAGAGTGCTGCCAGAAGTCCTCGAAATGATTCAACAAGAAATATTTTGGGAAATGTTCTCTTATTCCTTTGTTGTTTCTGGGGCCAGATTCTCCCTTTTTAGCTCAGATTCATTCATTATTTCTGAAGTGGTCATCTGATTTTTTGATCGCTTGGAAATTCGTTTTGGTAAATCGTATAGCGTTAATCATGTTGGTATTGTAAACGAAGTTGCAGATTTCTTTAAGGTGGAATTAAGGTGGGGTTTGTTGTTGGTTGGAGGAAGCCTTTTTAAATGGAAGTTTTGCATCATCAATCCTTATCAGGCTTATAAATTCATAGAAAGAATTCACTTTTGATGCCTGGCAAACAAATAGCAAACAGATGTCTTTGGTGATTTAATTTGGATACATTACCTTGTCGCTGCCCGATGACACAAGGGTTAATTTCGCGTAATCGGCACCCTCCAGAGGGTTAAACTGCACTAGATAATCCAGATTATTATGTATGACTTAACAAACCTACTCTGCTAAAAGTTGAGGCCTATCGTTACCTCTAATTATTCGCTTTTGCAATGAATACCACGATACCCCCGAAGGGCCGTACCCAGTAGTCAGGACTCATACATTGATGAACTGCTGCGTTCAAACTGGGGACTCGACATACAACTTTCCACTGCGGTTTCCATATGTATGTAAGTAAACAAGCTTTCCCCTAAAAGATCTTGGCAAGCATCAATTTGCAGTAAACTAATGCTGTCATCTCTACCCGTAAGTACTCGTGAAGTAGTGAGTGGGCAAATAGCAAGCAATGAAATGTTTACAAACTTTCAACGCTTCATAATCCTGAATGTTTCTACCGAAGAAATTTTTTGCCAAACAGCAACAGCCGCGTACGCTGTATTTAGATGAGGGGATTACCATCATAGATATCTCTTTGATGATAATAATTCTTCTTCCTTGTTATCGTTTCAAATTAACTATGAAGCAGTTGTGGGTTCAAATCTCAAGTCTTTTCAATAAAGCCGATAGCCTTAGATGCTCATACTTTAAGACATTACGTAGCCGTAGAATTTATTATATTTCCCTAGGCGAATTAACAATAACAAAAATAAGTAAAAAAGATTAAAAAATCTTTACGTTCTTTACATTCTTTACTCAATGCATTTAAATGTTGTGTGAAATCCTTTTCATTGCTTGATTTTCTTCATAAAAAGATCAAAAAGTTTATCATAGTCGAGTAAGTAAAAACTGTCAACAAGTAACAAATCAAGAGGAAGTTTTTAATTTTTATGCACTAAAGCAAAAAATGTTTTTAATAAATGTTACAATGTTTGTTACAGTTTTGCAAGTACGACCGATAGTCATAGTTAAAAGGAAATCGATTTCCATTTATTTAACAATATTGCGCTTAATTTTTATTTTATTTTGCTTCAATGGCATGTTATGACTGAAATTTGTCAGCCACAATATCACAAAGTATATAAAACTTTCTAAAAATTATTGAAAAAGTTGTCAAGAGTAAAAGGCTTTAATTTATCATTTGATTTTTATATAAGAAATGATTTCGCTTTTTGTTTTCTTTTTCCTTGACATCAGAGCTTTTAGATGTTATGGCATATTTAAGATGTTTATTTATATATAAAGTAAAACAATATTAAAAGAAAGCAATATTTTCATTTATTTTGTTTTCTTTCTATACCCTACACCAATTTTTTGAATGCACCGAATACCCACAATGACTTATGACAGGTACATCTTTAACGCGAACTTGAGTTTATCTCTCTATCTGATGTCTAGACATGGACTTTTGTTTTCAATAGGCCACAAAGACTAACGTCTTTTCGATCCTAGATAAATGCTAAAATGAAAGTTAACTGGATGCGAGAATTTTTATGATTGCTGCCCACATATACTGCCTTCTTTTGGAAAAGGAAACCCTGGGGTAAACCTTGAAATTTTCATGGAGTCTTAGCAAAAATCGCTGCGCAATATTATTTCTTTCTGCATAAGTCATGGGAAAGATTTGCTTCGAATTCGCCGACTTTATGAACCCCTTCCCATACAACCATTCCTAGGAAAAGTAAGGCTTTTTATGGCAAGTCGGACTAATTTACAATGTTTTTTGATGAAAATTTCTCCCTAATTAGTTAGTTGAAACTAAAACTCAAGTCTACCAAATTTGAATCATGTAGATCGATGTTTTCCTCCTCCATCCTATATACGAACTCTCATGGACAGTGACAAAAGGTCAATTTTTTTTAATATTTAGTGATGGGTTGTAGTTGGTGAACTACAGTAAGATATTTGGCAAGAATATGAAATTTTCTTAAATTTGGATAACATCAGCCCATGTATTAGTCATATGGTGGCTCCCATGAAATATATGCCAACAAGATATAATTTCGAGTATTATTTGCCATTAAATAAATGAAAAATTTTATGGTACGGAGTGTTGTAGAGTATTTGATGATCGATTTTACCGAACTATAATGCTTTTACTTTTACTTATTTTGTTTTTGTTTTTTATTTTATTACTACTTTTCCCAACTGTGGTATTGACGTAAAGCGAGTTGTTTGTTTTAACGTATCTAACCTTGTTGTTGTTATGGTTAAAAGTAAACAAGAAATAAAATCGCTTGTCGAGCGCGAGTAAAAATAGTATCACCCACAAGCACTTAATAAATGTTGTTCAGTAGTGAAAGCATTTATTCTTATAATCCAATCACAAGCACATACACAGACTATTAATTGCTTGTATTATTCATTTCAGGGATTTGTATTTAATTGATTTTACAAGTAGAATTTTATATCCAACATCGAAGGATGCGGTTACTATGTTTTTAAATGATTCAAAAATACATTAAAGAGAGAGAAAAGACTAAATGTGCGGTCAAATTAACAGTTAATTTAGAGAGGATAAATGCCTGCTTATCTATTATCTATTCGCAAGAACGTAATAATCGATAAACAGATTACAGAGACTGTTTGAATATTCTTTAGCCTTTAGCGTATCACAAACAAAATTTCATCATGAGCTTAAAATGATTAAAAAAGAAATGACATATTGCTCTCAAGACGTCGTGACCTTTAGGTGATTTCAGTTTAGAACATTAATCGCGACCTTCTAACAGGTTACTTTCCATCGATAAATTGATTTCAATTTCAATACAAATAAAAAGCAGTTTTAAAAAAGACATAAATTGCAAAACATTGCTTCCGATTAGGAAACGTTCACAACTACAACTGCACAAAATACTTTAGGATTTTTTTAGACATGGCAATTAAACACTTTTGCTTGCTTCATCCATCTTCAATATTTCCATATATATCTGATGCCTTAATTTATTCCAGAGGACAATCGTCGCAATAATTATGCACGAACGACACAACATAGAAGAGAAGAAACCTACAGAGATCTCACCAACTCATGATCAGCAACAAATTCCATCTAATTGAATCCTTTTAAGCCTGCCCGACCATCTACCTAATATCGATGAGAAGCCTACCGCAAAAATTAAACACGCAAGTTCAAGGTTAACACAAACATTGGAAGTTTTTTCACGGAGGTTGCTACTGACAATGGGGCAAATCAGACGAAAAACGCTGCCATAGGACGCTGCCATTGTACCAGGGTCCTTGCAAGAAAACTTCTTTGTTCTCACGGGAATCTATCCTCCAAAATGGATTATTCTTAGAATTTAGGTCCTTAAATAAGCTCTGTTCCTCACTTCTTCCCGCTAACAGTCACACTAGTAATTCTCACTCTTATTTATTATTATTCATCATTACTATTGTCCATAGATTACTATATTGGCTACGGAAAGGGGAGAGCACGCATTTGTTCAGATCGAAAAAGATTTTGTTTTTTGCTCACTATGGTCCCATAGTGTCTGCACAAAATGGAAACAATCTGCCATGCCCACACAATTGTGTAAGCTAAACAAAAATTAAGTTTTCTTTTTTAAGAAAAAGATAGACATAAAAGATCCTATCACAGCCGAACGACTTGTGAGAATGATTCGTAAAAAAGTCGCTATTTAGAAGTCACATGTCCACTCTAAAGTGGTTCTTAGTAGACAAAAGTCTTGTTGTCATTTAGCATATTGTCTAGCAAATCATTCTATTCGGGGGCCATATCGTCTGCTCTCTTCTAATTTTCCTCACTAAGCGGCAACTTGGACGCAAGCCTGGGCTTGTTTGTCGTTCGATACAGGCGTTCACTTGTGAACTCGAGCGCAAAAGCATGAATGAGATAAGGAAAGCTATTCTCCCGAATAATTTCCCTTTAGATTAAATTAATCCGCTCAGGCATCGTCCACGCACATTTCATTTGTATATTAGCCTGAGCAACGGTGACCGCTAGCCATGTCCATCGTTATTATTTAATTGTTTTCATTTTCTGTTTTACTTTGTTTGTATTAAATTACGTATAGCTTTTAATCTTATCTCAATATTATAAGAAATTTCTCTAACATGGTAGGAGTAGTCAGCTTTTAATTTTATAATAAAACTAAGCAACCCACGCGTTACTTTATTATTATAGTTAATGAATAAATTAGTTTTCATAACTTTTCCCATTGCGTTCAGTCTATTTAATATTTATGACGGTTTAGAAAATCATTTATCCTAACATTTGCTGAGGGTTGCATAGTATAGCGTAGCAATTAATGCGCCATAAAGATACACTCCATGTGTTTGCTCGATATAGTTTTTATTTCTTTCTCGTTTATTCGCCATATTTGCCACACGCGTTTTTCATATATATATATATATATATATATATTTTTTTTTTTTTTTGTTCTCTTCTTTTATGTGCTTGTCTTTAACTACCACTTGACAGATTCTATTGAAAACTAACTCTAATTACTTTATAATTTCTATGTAATATTAAGATTGACATTTATGGGCTTATGTGTGCACAGATTTGATGATTAGAAAATGTGATTACGCATAGCAGCGTTATGGTCATTAGCTAAGAGGAGGACGTTCTTGGTAACTGTTGAATAATAATTTAATAAAAAAAAATCTTATGTAACGAACTAAATAAATATGGATGTCAAAGTAAAACGCATAAGCATGGCTAATGCGTCATTTTTGTTGTTTATTCCCTTTTTTATACACCCCCTCCAAAGAATGAGGGGTATATTCATTTTGTGAAAACGTTTGCAACGCCCACAAGGAAACATCAGAGACCCCACAACGTGTATATAACATTTTATTATCATTAAATTCTGAATCGATATAAGTTTGTCCGTCTGTCCCTTTCGTGTAATGTCTGCTTTGAACACTCTTCTGGCCGCAATTATGGAGCTATCCGACTTGAAATTTTGCAGAAACATTGAAAGTTCTTGCAGGCAGTTTGGTATTGAAAAACGGATCGAAGAGAACGCCTGCATTTGATATGATATGATTTTTGCTCGTTACTCAAAAACACTACATCGGATAAATCTACAAAAATGTAAACATATTTTCTACGGACGATGATGCAGTGCTTCAACAAGAATAGGAAAAATTGGCCACGCCTACGCAATAGTATAGTGAATCAAAATTTAATTAAAACCTTTACAAGGCGCAGAAACAAGTTTACAAAAACCCCCCAAAAGTATATAAATTCTTGGTTAGTTTGTTCGTCTGTCCATCTGTCTGTCCGGGCAACTGTGTAGTATTTGTGGTAAACATTCTCCCGTTAGCGAAAAAGCAGACATTGCTTACAAATTTGCAAAAGAATTTGTAAGCGACTTCAACTTTTATTTGAAAGTAGAAAAAATCAGTCGCGTCCACTCCATATTAGAGACGAGGAAAATTTAGTTCCTTTACTTTTTTTTGTCATCTTTAGGATAATGGTGATGGGTATAAACGATTCGGTTACGAGCGAATATAATTTTCTCACTTTTTGTTTTTTTTTTTTGTAAAATTTAAAGGCACACATACACGCTATATAGAAAAGGGATTAAAGCTTTTAAGCATATATGAAAATCTGTTTCAAAGCCTTTATAAATAAATATCAATGAAATATTGTTGAAACAATTATCTTTAATAATTAAATACTTCTGATGACAAGTTGCATAAACCTATTAAAAGGATGTAAATCCTTGTGTTATATAGGTAAAATGAATCCGTTTAAGCAGAAGCAAAGGATTATATAAAATGTGAAGAGTTTTCAATTTAATTATAAAACTTGTAAAGGGATTTAAAAATATTTAACTGCGCTTTGAATGTATCGCTCGAAAAATCGTTCAACCTGCAATGATTTAAAGTCACATACAAAACATATTCACAATGGAAAGAAATTTTCATTGAATTATATTGCAAATAGCGTACATCGATCTGAAGAGCAGAAGATGATTCAATTTGCTTAACACTAACACTGATGACGGTCTGCCGGTGTGCACCTATTTCTACCAAAACGGATCATTTTGAGCCCCTACTTTTGTTGACTTGTCGCAGTCGTAAAAATGAAGGTAGCAAGCGTATAGGGAAAAAGTCCGAAATAAATTTCTTTTAAGAAATAAATTTTCTTCTCCGTATTCTTAAATTTTTATATTACGATATCTAAGAAACTTGATTTCTTCTAAGAGTCCTAGCCTTTTATCTATAGTCAAATGAAAGCGATTAAGAAAAAAATTTATTTCACACTTTTTTAGCTCACTTAAGTAGAAGTAATGTTCCCTCTTTAGTTTTTTCTTGATCACCACACAAATCAGTCTATTATCTAAAAATTTCCTTCCGTCTAGTTCTATGTAAAGTTCATTATTATAAAGTTTCTTCCCAGTTAGTTTTTTACTATCTACTTGTAATATTTAGAGAATTCCTAAGAAGAGTAAAATGGCAAAGGAAAGTAAACCGATACAAAAAGGATGGTTAAGGAAAAGGTTTTCCGCGACATCACTTTTATTCTATAAACGCTTTTTTATTCTATAAACGTACCAGGCGGATAGTTAAGTAAAACATACCTCACCCCTTTTGAATATTGAGAAAGTTTAACAATACCACTGGATAATAATATATCAGGGAGAAAAGGTATGTGCGAAATTTCAGCTTGCTTCGATCGATTGAAATGCCCAAAAATATCGATTGGACTTTTCCATCCTCGCAGGAAAGTAAGATAAACGAAAGGCTATAGAATATCCTTTTTCTTTACGAAAAATTAATTTCATTAACTAAAATGGTAAATGAATTTCATCCTAAACCGTGAAAAGAGATTAGGCCGTCATTTCAAACTATCTATAATATCCATAGGTTGGCATTTACGATTCATTAAACATTAGTTGCACGCTACAATACTGCTCTGGATAAAGTCTTCGATATCAAATGTAACTCATCCATCTGTCGCACCTAATGCAAAAAATGAGAACTTGTTAATTATCTGAAATCATGCTCGAAAATTTGTGGTCATCTCTTGAAACAACACAAAAAAACAGAAAAACTTTTCCAAATTTTTTCATCAGATTCAGTTTCAGTTTAGATAAAAAAACAAAATGCGTTTTCTAAATGTGCTTTATTTCGACAAAAGTTCAATTACAATTATAAATTTATATTTTGCTATCGGCTGATCTTAAAGGGAATCAAAATTTCTTATATATATATACAACACAACCCGATTCGTATTATTAGCTATGGGTAAAGCAAGGGATCTAGCGTTCGTGTGCAATGTTCTGATTGTCGGCTGATTTCATTATAGGTTCCGGCTGCTCTAGCTTTTCAATGTAAAATGTTTCGGATTTAGTTTCTCGACTGGCGTCAGTAGTATTGAAAACGTTCCGCATATTTAAGTAAAATATGCCCAATTCGTTGGTTAAGTGACTTTCCAGTTGTATAATACCTTGGCGAATTCGGTCTAAGCGTTGGTTGAAGGCAATGACCTGACGGAGCCGATCGAGTTCATTCGCAACTTCTTTGTCGAGATTAAGAAACTTTCGTGGTGGTCTTAATTCTTGGCATACTTCACTTATATCATTTGTTCCCACGCTATTCATGTCGTTCATACTCAAATTCCTTATCTTTTGTTTGGCTTCGGTACCAATGGTCGTGAGCATTTCTTTCATGGTTTTCATATCGAGACTTTGTTCGTGCATATCATTTTGTTCGTCTAAAGCTATTTTTCGTAAATTATCGTCAAGTGCCTTAAGTGAAAATTCATCTTTATTATCCAAGAGCGCGAACTTCTCGTTCAAATTCATAGCGTTCTCCATGTTAGCAATTTCGGTTAAGCTAACCGTACTCTTTGTACCAGAATCACTGGAAGGATATTCAGCGGATAGACTTTGGGTTATTTCCATTAAGCCGGTAGAGAAATGGTTCATCATTTCATTAATATCGTCCTTTATATTATTTAGATTTTCCATCTTCAACAGGCAGTCGTTTTGAGTATTTTGTGCAAATTTCAACTTCTCGCTTAGGTCCTTAATGTCTTCTTCTTTAGTAAATAGCTCTGCACATTTTTCATCGTAATCACGAGCTAACCTTTCCACAGCATTTATTAACGTTTTTACTTCTTTCTTGGCAGACTCGAGCTCCTGTTTTAACCCGTTATTTTCAGCTTCTAAGTCACTTATAGTATCTTCTTTTTCGATAAATTGTTGTTTTAGGTTATCGATATCTGAATTTAGTTCAAAAATTTGTTCACTTTTATCATATGTTCGTTGTAGTGTTTCATCCGATTCTTTTAGATAAGTCATATTGGTGGCGGATGAATGAAAGCTAATTGGGCTAATGCAGTTATCCACGAGAGTGTTTTTTATATCTGAGCTTGAGCTATACATTGAATCGGCAAAGTTGACTTGTTCGCTAGGACGAACTAATTCACCGTTTCGCCAGCGAATTAATTCATTTTCAAGTTGCCGCATTTGCCATACCTGTCTTTCATACAATATTTTCCACTTTTCCGCGCTGCATCTTTCATCAATAAACGCGACATTCTTAATATTTTTAGCTCGACGCCCAAACTCCAAAGTAGATTTTGTCTCACTTTCACTGGTATCGGCTGGAGAACAGCAAAGCAACACTGTGGTACGTGCATTACCACCTAATGACTCCTGGAGAATGCGTGTCAACTTCGAATCGCGATACGGTATATGCGTCTTTTTACTATCAGACAAAGCTGATATCACGTTACCCAAAGCTGATAACGATTTATTAATAATTTTGGCTTCATTTAATACAACTCCATTCGCACCAGTTTTCGACACCTTTTCTGAACCCGCCAAATCAAGGAAATACAATGTTCCCGATAATTGCCTTTGATGTATTAAGTTTTTTTGATTCACCCGAATAGAAAAAACAGAATGCGAACGAGACGAATATTTGTTCATATTAGTCACTGACACATGACGATTTAATCTGCCCTCTTCAATAATATCGAATACGTCCTCTGGCGATGATACATAGCGTTCGCTTATGTCCTTAACATATGGCTTTCGTGTCCGGCTTTCATGAATTTGCAAATTGACTTTGCTCGCATCAAGCAAGTCATGTATTTTTTCCATGTAGATTTCAAAATAGGATACCTTGACAAGGAATTCGAATTCCATGGCCTTGCTGCGAATGCGATTAAAAATTTCATTAACTGCACGAGGAATGATACCTTGCTCTACAGTATCACCAATGATGCCTTCCATGCTATAAGTTTTCCCGGATGAAGTCTGACCGTAAGCAAATAAAGTACCATTGTAGCCATCGAGGAGATCACTGACTAGAGGCTCAGCTGCCACAGTATATAATCTATCTTGCGTTGCGTCCGAATGGAGAACTTTATCAAACGAGTAAGACTTGGCACCAATTGAAATGCAGTTTTCTTCCGCTTCGTTGGGTAATTTGATAATCGATTCTGCTCCATCTTCAATTTCATCATCACTTAACGGACGAAAACGACAAATGACTTTAATGTTTCCCTCCGCAAATAAACTTTTATTTTTCTCGTTAGGCATTTTAATCACTTTGTGTAAAGATATCTTCCGCTGTAGTAGTTGATAGTAACTGAATGTTTGCGAACAAAATATTGTTTATCTTATATAGGTAAGTACGCGATAGATCGCCAGCTTCAATTGTTACCTGAAATCTGCGTTAGTTTTCTTTCTATGCAATAGTTTTTCCCTGACCTCTTTGAATAGGTTTAAACAAAATATCTTTGACGATAACAGATTAGGTTACAAACATTTCAAGAAAAGTTATCCTAAAATTTGGGAAAAACCCAAAAATCACATATTCGTGAAAACTTTTTGCAAATTCGTTAAGGCATTAAGAGAATTATAAAACATATGAAAAACTTCTCCTTTTACTGTCCTAACACTGAACAGGTACAGGAAATATTGACTTTATTATAAATAAATTTTGTAGCAAACATTGTTTATAATAATAAAAAATAAAAACAATTACAAACATTAATATTGTTTATAAAATGTCACTGTGTAATGGTTGTTGAACATTGAAAAAATTCGTTTACGTTCTTAAACAAAACACCACGCATTGGTCAAATTTAAGGACAATAGAAGGCTTCAACCTCACCATACTTTTCAATGGTGTACCTATTAAGAGCCTTTTAAACGAAGTTCAGTTTAAGTTTACATTTGAATTTATTGAAAGAATTACAAGTAATTTAAGATCTTTTTAACGATCACTAAAGGAGGAGAGCATAATTTTGTCTTAACCTTCCTCTCGCTGAAGTATATGTGGCGTTCATTTGCATTCTGTTAATGCAACTCTCATACTAATAGGAATTTATTATATGGAAAGCTCGAGCTTGACATGTTTAACAAACTAGAGGACGTCAAAATATTTTGATGCTATTAACAAGAAAACTAGCAATGAGTAATGAAAAGGCGTTGTACGACAGATTTCTCTTGTTACTATAACACATACGCATCCGAATCGCGATATGTGGGTAGGCGTGCTCTTTGTCAAGGCGTGATTCAGAGTCAGTTTAATCATATCTTCGTGTCCAGTAATCCCACCAGTGCCTGGACCCAAGGACGTGCAAATATCGTTACAGATCTTCTCTGCTGTCTCTTTTTCTTTTCCTTCGAGCACATTTTACAATGTCAGAAACCCAAAAATTAAGATGAGCAAGAAAAAGGGTATGCATAATAGATGAAGGGGTCTCCTCACAAGTTACCTTAAGTTCATGAAATTTAATTTGCCAACATCGTATTTTCCTTATTTATTGATGATATTAATGCTTGAAAAAGTTATTCTTCTCTTACTCTACTTTTTCCTTATTTATTACCTTATTTACCTTCTTTGAATGAGATGCTACCGTATTCGATGCTCATTGAACTATTTCCCTAGCCCCCTCTACCCCACATAAGAAATAGCAATGTTTCGCATATACTAAAGCGAATCGCTTTGATCCATACTTTTCGTAAAACCGCTGCAGTCACAAAAATTGAGATAAGAAGCTGGAAATATGAGTAAGGCGCAAAAAAAATACT
Organism: Glossina fuscipes; assembly: GCF_014805625.2. NCBI lineage: Eukaryota > Metazoa > Arthropoda > Insecta > Diptera > Glossinidae > Glossina > Glossina fuscipes. The sequence continues at coordinate 29,631 of NW_024006260.1, read as the reverse complement.
TTGTAGACATGTCCTTTGCCTGGTTTAGGTCATTTTCAACTTATTTTGTCTGTAGACACAGATACTAAACAATTGGTCACACGGACAGATGGACAGACGGGAATGCTTATATGTACTCCGAATTTGAAACCAGCCGAAAATTTATACAATTTCTGAAGTTTTTTGAAGCTTGCTTCTATACGTTATAAAGTTATTGCAGGCGTGGTCAATTTTTCCCATTTTTGTAGAGAAATTTTGAAAATTGCAATTTTTTTTCATATAACGGCTTTTTCAAATAGGGCATTGTATGTGTGGAGTTGTCAAAAATGTGGATCGATTGAAAATATCTTGAATAGCGTTCACTCTTGTGTCAACACACATCGTCAGTCTACCAAATTTTACCGAAATATCTCAAAAATTGCGCTCTGCAGCTTTAACACAAATTTGCATTGGCAGAAATCAGACAGACAGACGGCCAGATGGATCAATGCAGATTATGATTCTGAATCGATCGTTGTAACAAACGGTTTGTCTACCTTGGGCTATCTTAATATACCCTGTACCATAGGTAGCGTAAATTTGCATTATTATCAGTGCTATCAGGAAAGCGCATATTCAAGATCACATTTTGAAGATGAAAGCCTCAAATCTGGCTTTAATCACGGTCGCGTATATTTCATAGGGACGTTTACAGGAGAGCTATTATCGATTGTCTTGCACGCAATGAGAAAATTTCTCGACCGGTAATGTCGAGAAGATATCAACATCAGTTTTTTAAAGGTATTTTTATCGGGCGAATATAATCAGGGTAACCACAGTAAAATTTATGTAACATTGATTTTACTATGTAGGACTATTTGCTCTGGGTTTGTAAGTTTTTCTCGAGCAATGAAATGTTCAATCATACGACTTAGTATACTTGACACAAAATCTTAAGCTGCATAAATAAATCCGTTGCTTCAGAAGCAAAATTATAGGGCATTCATATAACAATTGTTTATGAAAAATTGAATGGCTTCTGGGGATATCTAGTTTCAAGACATTAAAAACAATTTCCAAAATATTATAGTTCCCTTAATACTTTAGCGGCTTGTCAAGAAATATTTTATGAGAAAAACAGGTTTTATGTGTTTCCCAATTTTAGTTCATTGCCTAATAATATAATTTTTATTTTATACCTGTTCATCGCCAACCGAGAACACAATAACGAGAAAGAAACGAAAATAATCCACATACCAGGTATTAATTGAAATTACTTAAGAGGACCAGCATAATCTTGGAGATTGTCTATATAAGATAAACAATTTTCGAAGAAAACAGTCATTACTTATCAACAACTACAGTGAAATAGATCTTAAAAGTCAAGATATAAAGTCATTAAAATGTCTATCAAGAACAATAACTGTTTATCAGCCGAGGGGAACATTAAAGTCATTTGTCGTTTTCGTCCGTTAAATGATGACGAAATTGAAAACGGAGCAGAGTCGATTATCAAATTATCCAACGAAGCAGAAGAAAATTGCATTTCGATTGGTGCCAAGTCTTACTCGTTTGATAAAGTTCTCCATTCGGACGCAACGCAAGATAGAGTATATGCTGTGGCAGCTGAGCCTCTAGTCAGTGATCTGCTCGATGGTTACAATGGTACTTTATTTGCTTACGGTCAGACTTCATCCGGCAAAACTTATAGCATGGAAGGCATCATTGGTGATACTGTAGAGCAAGGCATCATTCCTCGTGCAGTTAATGAAATTTTTAATCGCATTCGCAGCAAGGGAATCGAATTTGAATTTCTTGTCAAGGTTTCCTATTATGAAATCTACATGGAAAAAATACATGACTTGCTTGATGCGGCCAAAGTTAATTTGCAAATTCATGAAGACCGCAACCGAAAACCGTATGTTAAAGATATAACTGAACGCTGTGTATCATCGCCGCAAGACGTATTCGATATTATTGAAGCCGGAAGATTAAATCGCCACATTTCGGTGACTAACATGAATGAATACTCATCGCGTTCTCATTCCGTTTTCACAATTAATGTACATCGAAAGAACTTAATGGATCAAAGGCAATTATCGGGAACATTGTATTTCCTTGACTTGGCCGGTTCGGAAAAAGTATCGAAAACTGGTGCGGATGGGATTGTATTAAATGAAGCCAAAATTATCAATAAATCGCTATCAGCTTTGGGTAACGTGATTTCGGCATTGGCCGATGAACAGCAAACGCATATACCGTATCGCGATTCGAAGTTGACACGCATTCTTCAAGATTCATTAGGTGGTAATGCACGCACCTCCATATTGCTTTGTTGCTCTCCCGCCAGTACTAGTGAATGCGAGACGAAATCTACCTTCGAGTTTGGGCATCGAGCCAAGATCATTAAAAATGTCGCTTATCCTCATAGAAAATTTAGCGCAGAAAAATGGAAAGCATTATACAAAACGAACAAAGAGAAAAATAATTATTTCAAGATCCTAATCCGGAGACTTCAGGATGAATTAATTCGCTGGAGAAATGGTGACTTAGTTGGCATCGATGAACAAGTGATCTTTGACGAGTCAAGGGATCATCCGAGTTTGGAAAATAAAATCAGTCCAACCGATAACAGTTGCAGTTCAATTAGCCATCTTTCCTATATGAGTGCTGCGACTTATCTAGAGGCAGGAGACGAAACGGCATATGATAAGATTAAACAATTTGCTGATCGAAGTCAATGCTTGGAAAATCTTAAACAGCAATTTCTCAAACAGGAAAATATAATCAAAAGGATGCGAGTTGAAAATAACACTCTGAAACTAGAGCTTGACTTTGCTAAAGAGGAGGTTAAAGTACTAATGGAAGCTTTGGAAGAGCTGGCTTTTAATTATGATGAGAAATGTGCGGACACATATACGAAGGAAGAAGACATTAAAGAGCTTAGCAAAAAGTTACGATGCATACAAAATACGCAAAACACGTGCCTGATGAAGATGGAAAATCTAAATGATATAAAGAAGAATATTGATACAATGTTTAACCGTTTCTCTAACGGTTTAATGGATGTAACCGAAAATCTGTTTGGAGAGCATTCTTCTAGTGACACTGGCACGAAGAGTACAACCAGTCAAAGCGAAATTGCTAATGAAGGAAAGCGTAAGTATTGCGGAAGCGACATTTTAAGCGCAAAGTCACCGCTCGATCATGGATATGTATCCTCTTTGCATCGGTCGGACGATAGTTTACAAAATGCAAATAATCGACAAGACCTAAATGTTGAGAGTAGAAGCGATTTGTTTTATAAATTAAATGCAAATATGAATGCAATTGAGCAAATGGTCCGAGAAAATCTAAGCGACTTAGAAAGAAAAAGTGTCTTCGAAAGCCGAATGAAATGTTTATGCGATGTTTATCAAGGCAGGAGCAAGCCGAGCACTTCGAATTGCATTGATAACGAATTCCTCCAGCTGCAACAAATTATGATCACGAACCAACAAATACAAAGAACTCGCAAAGATCTTAAGTATTTGGAAAATAGTTTGACTCAACAATTGCAAGTGTTTTACTCAAATATGAAGAATCGTTTCAATACTACTACTACTGATCAAAAGAAAAAACCTGAAGAGATCTTTATAGAGCACTTGCATCAACATAATACCTTGCAGTTGAATGTCACAATGCAAGGCATAAAATATTTGAAGGAAACGAATGACAAAAATGCATCACCCACAGCGGACTAAAAGCATTTTACCTCTGCCTCAGAAGATATTGCGATCGATACGGCCACAAATAGTTTTAAGCTTTTCATGCCTTGTATATTGACTTGCGTTGTAATGTTCTTAAATAAAAAAGTATACGAATTGAAAAATTAATTCAAAATTTTTGTTTTTTTTAGTATGGATTTTTTTTTCCTTCCATTGTCATATCATTTAAGATAAAAAGATGGGAAAAGCTAAAGCTTGTTTTGTCATAATCAGGAAAGAGAGAGGGAGATGAGGTGATAATGCTATGCGATGGCATGACATTAAAAATGTTTTATATATAAATCACTCCCTCTTCATGAAAGAGTGTATATTTGAAAGTTTCCTAACATGGCCATAGGTAGTGAATTAGAACACTTGGCTCCGATTACATTTATAGTATGAGTTCTGCGTTAGATTGCTCCGTCCGTTTAGGCCAGTTATGGCACAAGGATATAACAAGTTTGGGCGGATGTATCATCTCACCTGATTCAGCTTTTATAATACCGATCGATTTAGAATTTGAATCGATCTAAGCTTATTTGCCCTTATTGACCTTTTGTCTGTTTTCTTGCAAGTCGCACTTTTAGAGCTACATTGATGAAATTTTGTAAACCGACTTGTTTTGGCCCAACGAAATGAAAATTATTGGGATCGGACCACTTTTTCGATCAATTCCCAAATAACACTTTGTTTCGAAAAGATGTTATATGAAGAATTGTGTTATGCGAAATGGTGTAGGATGCCTGATGGTAAACCGTGGCCTACTTTAGTGCTTTTACTTGTTTCTGATTCAGATGAAAATCCTTTCTTTATGGGATACATTCAAAATTTTTTAATTTATAATGCAAAATGGTATCAATGGATATCAATCATCAATGAAACCGTTAAGAAAATGTTTTTCGTTTGTTACCGAAGAAACTAATTCTTCATATTCTGTAATATTGGGATACATGGAAATTTTTATGTATATATTTGTTACGAGACTTAGGTAATTAACAAAAAACTCAACTTTCCAGATTTTAAAATTAAAGGTGTTCGCAGTTCCTAATTGGGCCCATTTTCATTAACAACTTGCGTCCAAGAAACTCTAATATTTTTCTTCAAAGTGAAATGCTTACCATACAAAATTCACAGAGACGGAACGACAGACATGGAGTCTCTATTTCATACCTATCAAGAATGCACTTTGTGGAGTCTTCGAAGCTTTCTCATGAAAATCTTTTATCGGTGTCTAGCATCAACAAATAGGGTCACAAAATGATTTTAATGCTGAGAGTTCAACGCAGTCTTTAAACAAATGACCTATTAAAAGGTACCTCGTAACGCGGCTTTTACGATTTGGTCTACGAAGGATGAAAGACATTTTCCATAAAGAAAAATATCAAGGCGATTAATGACATGTCACTTTAATATGCTGTACAACTCAAAGGAAACCCGACAAATGACAGGTGATATTGTCCTGTAAAAAAAGGGGAATGAGTCCCATTTAGTTAGTACTTTTCGTGGACGATCATAAAAGAAAATCATTAGGTCAATAGGTACAGTCAAAGGAACAAGATGCAAATCAATTTGATGATTTGATGTATATAGTCGAAAATGAATGCGCTCTAAAGTATTGGCCATCGATAAAGACGCAGAAGTCTGCCATCATCGCCTGCAAAACGTATTTAAATCGTCTGCCATTAGTAATCAAAGAAGTTCACTGTACTCGCCAGAAGAGAACGAAGGAACAAACAGAGCTCTTATTGAACAAGTTGGATGCTTACCGTTGCAAGCAAACTTAAGCACACTTCGCTTCACGGCAGAAGCAGTGATTAAAGCCTCTTCCTAAGCCCATCGCTTGCCATGTAAAAAACTTTAGATCGTTCTACATAAAGAAGCTTTGTCCGACCATAAGACATTTCAAAACTGATGGTTGTATACGATATCGGCGCAGATTCCAAAGACAACAATTGGAGATAAAAAGGCAATCGATCTTGTTGTTTACGTTAACCTATCGATAGAAAACAATCAAGTAGCTCTAAATGGTCCATATGGAAACTTATGAAAGACACAATGATGAACAATACCAAGCACTTACTGGCAGTTGCACTTGGGAAATATATGAACTGTTTGGGGGGCAGAAATCAATAGCGAACACATGCTGTTCAAACCTAGGAAAGATTGCGTTCGCTCAAAAAAAAAAAGAATTTTTTACTAGGAAATGTTCTTGCTTGTATTCCGCCGTGAGGTTGTTATTGTCATTAGCTGTAAAACATAACATTCATGTCACTCAATGAGTTGAAACTATTGACGGCAATTTCTTGAGGGTTTTAGCTGCCATGACAGAAAGATTTGCAAAGTTAACAATCGCTGGAAACAAAAGTTTGACAATATTCTACGTTTACACCAATGCATGCATGTATTACCACGTAGAGGGAGAATATACATGATGATGTATATAGTGGTGTATAATAGCTAGATGATGTAGTGATTCTTGCAAATGACATTGCGGACGACATCGACCTACAAAAAAAGGAATTCAAAGTAAACGACCTTGGAGTTATAGATTTTGTTATGGATAAAAGATGGGCATAATGGGAGATTTTGGGTGGACCAACATAGATATCTAACATATATTCTAAGCCAATTCAGCTTGGCATGGTTGTGAAGGTGCCGCTACACCACTTGATATCGCTACAAATCTGGGGCCAGTTGATGGTTCTCGGTACCGAGTAAACTCGATCGTAATTTGAATTTACAATTTGTTACTCGAGAGCAATTTTACAATCGAAATATTTTTCATTCGTTGGAAACACATATCCATACCTTATCGGCCGTTGTAAGCCCCCCGTGCGTTATAGCGAATCTATAATTGGCAACTATCGAGTTTATTCGTTGCTGAGAACCATACATCAGTCCCCATGCGGACACCACACAATAAGGGAGATATCGAATCGAAAGTCCTCATAGGAAGGTAATTAACAGTTTATTATATATGCATCGCAAATAGGTCGATCAGACATATCGTATGCAGTAGGAGAGTACTCTTTCTAGATTTAATCATAGAGTATTAGAAAAATTTATCAAAATACGTTGCATTATATAGTAAATTAGAATATCGTAAGAACGATGCAGATTTTATTATAAACTGCGTTAATGCGGACTACGCTACGGGGGGCAGATAGCTGTAAAACCCCAAGAGGATATGCATATTTATTCCAAAATTAACTTAACTTAGGTTAGGTGAGTGACGCTAACGTTATACGTGTTAGGGATGTGGGCGTTAGGTTTGCCCGGGTATCATGACTTGTTAGCCGCATTTTACATGTTATTGTGCATTCACGCTAATTTCCATGCCCTTATAATTTCATGCATTTCGCTCTCATAGCGAAGTTATTTTAAGCTCTTACGCGTTTTGCCTTCCTCGTTATTTCGCCCAATATAAACTATTACGTGCCATATAACCTTTTTTTCCTTCTTTTGCGTTCCTCTTTTCTTTTTTTTTTTTTTGCGGGCAAAAGTTTCGTTCCGTTGTTGTTCGCTATTCATGATGCTGGCTATGAAACTAAATATTAAGCTTTGAAGGCGTCAGTTTGCTGCCTTGTTGTGCTATTTTTAGAAATTACAAAGCTCTTTTTCTACATTTTCCATATGTGCAGAGAGAGAGAGCTAAAGATATTATATTATATTTGTAACTAAGGGGGTAAAAAAAAAATAATAAAAATATTAAAGCATCCAACTACCAGCACTTGAACGTAATAGAGTTTTAATTAATAAGTGAAGTATGCAGGAGAAAAAGAAAATGATATCTTAAAGCTGTACATGTTTTCTGAGTATTCTGTAAGCTTAGCATGTATATGCAAGGTTTTGTAATTTTAATGAATAGAATTAGAATTAAAAGGAAAAGGAAAAATATAATTAATTGAATTTTTAGAAGAAACGACAGTGAATTATTTGAAATTTGTTTTTTTTTTTTTTTTTTCTTTTGCTTACAACGTTCAAAGGTAGGCGTCGTACATCATAAAACCGCATGATATGCAACATATCATAGATCAGAGGATTTGATATGTCCTTTATCGGAATTTCGAAAGTTTTGATCATCGAGATAATCAATGGAAAACTTGATTCACATATATCCTCTGCAGAATTCAAAAAGATAGAATTCATTTTCAAGCTTTTACACTAAATCATCCTAGATCACCACTAATCTGTCTCTATCTATAATCCATTCGGAACATCATCATGTTTGCGTGTGTGCCTGTGTGGTATAAAAGAAATAAGTAAGGAAGCTCGGCTCATTATTAAATACCTTACAATTATTCATATATCGACTTTTCAAAATAAGGCGTTGCGTATGGGTGGTCGTCGAAAACGCGATCCGATGCAAAGCATTTTCAATAGCGTTCGTCTTTGGTCCAGAAAATAACGGTTTACCAAATTTCATCGAAATATCTCAGAAATTGCAACTTATAAGTTGTACACAAGGAAGCCAGACATATAGACGAACAGAAACCCTTAAATTAAATCAGAAAGGGATCTTGAATGAATCGGTTTAAAAAAAGATCTTTCTGGCTATTGCATACATCAGCACAAGCTTGTGGAGTTGGGCATAAAAAAGACGAATAAAGGCACATTGAAGGGGTTGTCGATGTTTATCATGTAGAGCTGAATTACACCTTTGATATCCCCATCCGAAAGCACTAGGTTTAGGCTTTGCGTAGTGGTATAAACTACCACACCGAAGAACAATGCTACTGAATTATGGCGAATGATGATTACTGTGCTAAGGAACTATGAACACCGATGGTAGGTAAGACTGTGAATTACTCCAACCAAAACAAAACCATCATTGATAAGAACACCATTAACAAAAACTAATGCAAGGGAACTAAAAACAACAACGTTTGTCATTGGGCCAAAATATCCAAATGTACCAAATTTCATCATAATATCTCTAAAATTGCAGTATCTAGATTAACTACAAACACAAATGGACAAACATCAGTTAGAAAGAGAGACAGAGAGAGACAAGTTAAATTGAACAGTATAGCAGAGCATCTATCTTAAGTACTTGTGGACGTTATACACATATATTCTCACAAACTTAATACACTTTGTACAACAAGTGGTGTAGAGAAAACAACATCTGAAGCCATTTCTTTTTCTAGCATAAACATTCCCTTTTACGAAAACACTTAGCCGCAAAGGCAGAGAATCTCGACTAGCAATCCAATGGTCGTGGGTTCGAATCTCAAGTGCGGCCTTAGACACGACGCAAGAGCTTTTAAAACTGTAGTCTTAGAATTTATTGCTCTCTGGCTAAATTAATAATAATAACAATAATAATACTAAAGCACCGGCAAAAAACTTGTTGACTTTCCTAATAGAAATTGCACTTTTCGATTTTCTATAAAAAGAATGAAAGTTTAAATGCGTTTAAAAATAGAACGTGCAGCCATAAATCCATCTTTCCAAGCTTATTATTATGTAAAATTAAAATTACAATCAATTTGTAAGCTTAACAAATTACTTACCGCAACGTGAGAGAAGGTTTTTATTGTATTTATACATATACATTACCATATATATATATATGTATATCTATGCATGGCTTATGCATGGCATAATAATTTTACAAAAAGCTTTCCACACAGACATATAGTATACAAAACATTTGCTGCAAAAGCCTACGCATTCATTTTCTTTGGGTTGTTTTTATATTTGTTCTTTGCACACATTTTCTACATTCATTCATTCATATTTTCATAGCTGAGTGAGTTTTGTTGCCTACTTCTCTTTCCCACTAATTTCATTCATTCATGCCTTATGCTACGACATAGTTATATAGGGGTGGGTGTAGGAACGATGGCGTATTTTAGGTAATAGCGAAATGGCTACAATATTGCAATTAATGTGTGATTGTGTGTGTGCGAATATTTTATCCACAATATTGATCCAGTGTACGACAATGACGTGGGTTAGGATTTCGCTAAAGAATAACAGTTGGTGAGAGCGTACATACATATAGATACGAATGCAAGTATACTCTCGCACTCTCGTAATAATAATTAATAATTTTAGCTTGTAAAATAATTTCTTATTTTTTTTTTTTTTTTGCTTAGAATCCAATTATATTTAATGATTTTACGTTTTCATCTGCGCGTTAAGATGTATTTACTAGAAATTATATAATTATGTTATACTCGAAAAATCTCTCTCTATTAAATATTTATTATTATATAAAGATTAATATGAATTGTTATTGCTTAAAAAAATATGTCTTAGCATCTTTGTTTCCTTTTAATTAATTATTATTCAAAACAGCAATTTTTCGCCGGAAGACATACTACAAAAACAATGAAAATTTTACCTTCAAATGTAAGCAACGAAAAATATAATTTGTTTTGCAACTAAACATAGGCAAGTAATTTTATAAATGATCTCGTAAGGAAATGAATGCTCGAAATTATTAATTTCACCTAAAATTTGCATTTTTCAATATGTTTACCATATTAAAATTTCTTTTAATATAATAATTTCCAAAAAAAAAAAAATTGAACAAGTTGACTGCGATTTTCAATTGATTGCTCTATATAAATATGTATATTGTAAGAGAAAAAAGCATTTTTTAGATTTTTCATATATTTTACCTTTTTCTTCCTTCCTATTTTGTTTACAAAAGTTTATTTTGATATGTAACTTTGATATGTTTTCATATGTCATAAGTTTATATGCTTCTATTTTATATTTATGGGTTTTGTACGAATGGCATAGAAAAACATTTGTTAGTAAACACAATTTAAAGAAAATATATATATATAATATTGAATATATATATGCATCATGCAATTATGCCCAGCAGAAATGTATGTTAGAAAAGTATTTTGCGTTCGCCAATGTGTGGCGTAAAATCGAAATCTTCCTACTTGTCGTCGTCGTAAGGTCGTATAATGAAATGTACAGGACGTATTATCATCTACGCTTATCCATATCAAAGCTCTACACTTTTCTACTATCTATCCGCTCGACTTATTGCTTAAGACATTCAAATATCTGGTTATTGAGTGGTCATACTAGTACCACTAGAATAAATGCACACTTAAAGTATAAAGACGATTCGAAGAAGCATTGTTCTGCTGCTAAGTGTTACACATTGACAAGTTAAAATGCAAAAAACAAGACACTGGATAGCCAAGAAAACCTTCAAAATTGATATGATTTCAATTTGCACAGCTTTAAGAAAATTTATGTTTGTATCAACTTCACGTATGGAAGGAATACATATGCTTGCTTTTTGATGTAAACATTAATTCGAAAATCAGAAGAATTCTCTTTGAAGTAAACAAAGTTCATGTATTATCTTTGATCTATAATTTAGAAGTAAAGGGACTAAGTGGGAGCAGCGCCTTTATTAGAGGCTTCAATTATTTTTTTTTTTTATTTTAAATTTTTTTAAAATTCTTTTTTGAATTTCAAGCAACTAAAAATACTGTAGTGCCCGCCAATAAATATCATGCCATACTCTACACTCATCCATATATCAACTTTCTAAAAGCAAGGTTTTTATAAGAAGAAGTCGAAAAACTGGTCAGTTTCAATACCGTACGTCCTTGGGCCAAAACATTGGCCAGTGTACCAAATTTCATCAAAATATCTCAAAAATTTGCGGTCTATAGATAGAACACAAGAAAACAAGGCGGACGGAAGGGCAGACAAGCTTAGCTACGTATAATAAAAGATGGATCTAGCTCAAGCCCTTCTGGGTGTTGCATGCATACGTATAAAATTAATATTACCCTTGTACCTTAAGTGATGTAGGGTATAATAATCGGTTATTAGGTATATAAGTTGAAAGGGAAAATTTTTCTGGCGAAATTAAGCTTTATCAAGTATCATGCGCTCGCGCGTTACGTCGCGGTAGAGACTTCGTAGTAGTCTTGGCCCCTTTTCAACGCACTGGCAAGTCAGCCAAACATGACTGCAACGGTGTAAACCAGTGTTAATCAAAAAGAGACAGGTTTGGAAAATACGCAGCAGTCGGGAGATGTTTGCAGTCTAGTTTAAAAATCACTTTCTAGAATGCTTTTGTTCAATACATTTTGATACTTTTCAATATTACAATTTTTGGCACGAAAGGATTTTTTTACTTTCTAACGTTTTCATAGTTCAATCCATTTTCTCTTCAAGTCAACTTAACCATTTCCGCATATATTATCGAAACTTCACTTATTTACTATGAATTGTTGCAGGCACATATAGTCCAAATATCGGCATTATCCCCAATCCCCAATATACCCTTGATTAGCGTTAGGCTTGAGTTCTACCTTTCAGAGTATTCAGAACATGTAACACATAACCAGGGCAAGCCATTAAATATCTTGCATGACTTTGCATAGAACAATTTTTCCATTCAAAACACAAATAGCGTAAAGCCCAAAATGTGAGGTTATGTGGTCCAAATTTGATAAAACTAATTGCCTTAACAAGGATTATCTTATCCTTCATCTGTTATCGAAAGGAAAAAATTTATTTTCAAAAATACATTATTACGGCAAGTACACATTCGTCCTCAAGGACGAACGGATGTATATTCATCATGCACAGTTAACTTATGTCAAGCCCTTCAAGTTATTGCACACATCCGCACGTATATATTCGCCAGGCACAATTAACTGATTGAAGGATGAACTTGTCTCAAGCCCTTCAAGTTGTTACATACATCCGCCACTGAAGTGCAAGCGTTGTGGAGCCTAAATACCAATTTAAATAGGCCTGATAAGGCAATAAAGGCTCGAAAGGGTCAAAGATTTGTGTAAATTTCACATCTGTGCGATTTATTGAAAATTTCCAAAATAAAAATTATATTGAATTTAATGAACAACAAGTCGCAGTAGACGTTTACGATTCACTTTCAATCGAATCTATCTACCTCTCGTAAGGCATAGCATAGAATATATTGCGAAAGCTTATCTTCAATACAAGGTTATCTGTTATCAAATTAACTGTTCAATGTCCATTTTAACGTAAATTTTGTCAATGGTTTATATTCTTTATCTTATAACGAACGTAGTTCCAATGTACTTTAATTTTGAATTCTATAGCAATTTTCGTAACTCTATAGCAATATCGTAACTTCATATAAAGGCATTTTAGTGAGTAAATTACTCCTTTACTTAGTCCTTTTATTATTCTTTTTGGAAAATTTTTTTTTTAAAAACGAAAACATTAACACAGCTAAACATCTGTTCACTTTGCAAAAATTTTCTTTCGATATTTTTATAATTTTTAATTTTTTTTTTTTTTTTTTTTGCGCAATTGTTCACCTCGTACAAGTTCTTTCTGCACTTGTCAAAAGCTGACCTCCGTTTCTGTTAAAGTTTGAAAACATAAAACGTAGAAGAAGAAGAAGAAATACGCGATAAGAATTTAATATTCGAGAAACGGAGCCCGCCAGAAAATCATTCTATCAACTGCCCAATAAGACAACTTGATTCTATTGTACATCTCATCAGCATTGTCGCCGAGAGTGTTTTGTCATAAGTCAAAGCATCTAACATGAACTTTTGACCTTTTCAAAGTTAACAAATTGCCCAGGAATTCTTATTTGGTTTTCGTGTCAACATTTTTGGAAGAATACTTTACGGGTTTTTTTTTTTTTTTTTTTTCTCTCGCATTGATTGCAAATCAAATATTCTTATCATTTATATGTTGAGAAAATATCATCAATTAAAACTTCATAATTCTTATACATATATATAATAGATGTAGTTGTATGTTTCTTTTACTTTTCACAAAATTTTCTCAGAAAAGACTTACACTACTGTGTTATTACTACGTAGATAAACAATATGTACTCATTAAGCACGTAATTATGAATAAGAAATAAATTTTCTTGATAATAAGAAAATGCTTAGTGCTTCAATAAGCACTTTGACACTTTTAATGAGAATAGTTCCAACAATGTTGCTAATTAATAATAACTTATTAACTTACCTTTACTGTATAGGACCTCATTTTTACCACTATAATTGTCCTTATTATTATGCACTTGACGATCTTGTAATTGCTGAGCATTGGAGGCTGAGGATAATTCAGAGTTTTCCACCATAACCGAGACTGGTACAGCAGCAACAGTTGCGAAAAGGAGTGTCATTAAATATATCAATACCATCATTGTAAGGATTGTTGTCGTTACAGCTGAATGCAGATAGTTTTGCATTTTATTTTAATTGTAAATTAAGTAAACACTTAATGTTTATTTCGTATCGATTTCAAGTAAATTCTGTGCCTTTATAAATTTGCAATTATTATTAAAATTAATTCACTTTTTTTTTAAAACTTTATTGAATACTTGTTTTCAATACCAGAGCTCTAAATGAACTGCAAGCAATCGACGAAAAGCAACAGTTTTTATGGCATTTACTCCTCAACTATATTTTATAGTCGGTATTTTGTTTCTTCTTTACCTCTTGGTTTTGTTTTAAAAAAAAAAAACAAAAAACAAAAAAAACGCATACATTTTACTCGGGCAGTTGTTCGTACACATACCACATCTTTCTTTATTGGGCTAGCATACTGAGCCTGCTAAGCATTACTTGTCATATACAACAACAACAGTCAAAAAAACTGATTCTGTCTACTTGGTAACTACGTCATTAACATCTCTTTCATAGAGATATATATTGACGAGTACCATAGTTACTTACTTAGTTGGTGTGTTGTTGTTTATTGTCATGTTTACCGCTTAAGTTTTATCCTTTTTCGATTTTGCGTGAATGTATTCGTTGCCGAGTTCATCGTCCATATGTTTATTTCTCTAAAAAATACAAAACAACAACAACAACAACAATAATAATAATAGCAACAAAAACAAAACAAAAGTCATTGCTGCAAGATTTTAAAGAATTGTTGCTGTTTTATTTTATTTTATTTCTTTTTTTTTTTTTTAATTTAATTTTTTATTTCTTTGTTTCAATCACATGCGCAGTTCGGTGAAGCTTCTAAGCTTTTATGGTAGACCTTAAATGATTCGGGTAAAAAGTTAAAGTATGTTGACCGTTAATAATTTTATAAAAGCTTTAAAGCACTTTATAATCGATCGACAATTATAAACGAAGCAAGCAACATTTTTATATAGACGATGTTCCCGTTTGCCATTATTATTCGCTAAATTCTCTTTCTGAGCAATATTTAACTAAACTCATTTACGCACATACACACATACATTATTTCTTTTGAAACAATGATTTACAGTTGACGAAAACAAAAAAATCATCCTATTGGGCAAAATGATAAATATTTTAAATTCTTTTCTTTTTTAAAAAATAATCACAAAACATAAACAATTGGCGCTATAACTATTGACCACATGACGTATATAAGTGAGTAAAAAGTATCATAAAGTATATAATGCAATGGTCGCGGATTCAAATCTCAAGTGCGGTAATGTTTTCAATAATATTATTATTATTATTTTAGACTAATGAAATAATTTCTTAAATTAAAAGTAAAAGACATTGAGTACTAGCAACATAGGCTATCGGCACTAACTTATAAAAGTACATCAGATATTGAGGCTAAGAGTTTTAATAAAGCAATAAATTGTATTGATATTCTGTTCTGTAACTCGTAGAATGTCCATTGTCGCTCCAAATGCAATACTTCTAGCCCAGGAAAAGTTAAGTCAGTCACTGAGAATGTGCTTTATATGGGAGAATTTGTCCACAATTGCAGATTGGGGAGGAAGACTTCTCTAAGATCCATTGGTGGAGTTCCAATTTTATGGCCAAGGCGAATTCTCGAATATGTTTGAGTCTTGAAAATATCCACACACACACAGGAAACCCAAACACCATAAATGAGCTCAACCTTTTTATACTTTGACATGCATTGATCGACGTCTTGTAAGCAACCGCAATCTATACCGTCCACGAACGTACATCTATGCCATCTATATCTGAAAACTCGGGAAAATTGAACGTGTTAAGTATGTAATAAATAAGTGACACAACTTTTTTGTACACTTAATAAATAACGAAATTATTGTGAGATTTTTTAATACCAGGGTCGTGGCTGCTTTTATTAAACGATGCCCTTAGTTCCTTGACCGTTCCTACTCTACCGATACAAGTAAAAATTTGGAAGAAAAATGGAAGCCCTCCGAAAATATGACTCCAAGTACAATAAGCATCAAGAAATTCGTTCGAAAAATTTATGTTAGAAAAGTGGTATCGAATAGAATTTTCCTTTGTTTTTTTGGGAAAAATTCCAAAAAAATAAATTATAATTTATCCAAAACATTGCCCTATACTCAGTTCTTACGAAGCGATGAACATCTCAAGACAATGAGGTAAAAATTGAAGTGAGAGTGTGGAGCAGAGAGACTTAGCTTTGAAAAACTACTTTCGAAATCTTTGCTTTGCCACTGATCATCCTTACCTAAACCATTCAATCGGATTCATGTCTTTGAACATTTCTATGAATTCAGCACGATTTTTATTCGATATCATTTTTTTAATTATTAACGAAGGATTTAAGACTAATAAAAGCACATGAAAAGTGTAATGCGATATTTCCCCTTAAAGAGGATTATGTTGGATCGCAGGCAAAGCAACTGATTTTTAGCTGGTGCAAAACATTTACATCTCTTATGTGCATACATATTTATACATATACCTAACTTTTGCTCCACTAAATGTTAATATTTTACAAACACGAGCAACATTATAGTCGGGCGAGGCCGAACATAAGGCACGCTATATCGCTTCACTAATGCAGTTATTCACTCATGTTGGTATTAATTTACCAAAGATTACGTAATATTTTCGGCGAAGACATCATATGGGAAGATCCAAGTTTAGCAAATTTAATTTACTTTTCCATCATAAAAAACCAGGAATTTGACTTACTCTCCATATAAAGATTTGCTTGCGTGCTGATATATGTTAGGGCCCAGAAAATAGAGCTTGGTAATTCAAAATCCATTAATCCGGTATTTTTTTCCAAAATACTATGTAAAATGCTATGAATCAATTTTCATCATAAAGTCTTAGACTTTACTTCTCCTAAAAATCCTTATATACGATGGTAGTCAAAAACCATACCTACATCGGCTAAATTCGATAAGGTTGAATTTTTTCCCATGACATTTGAAGTATTGAAAATTATATCCTTTTACCATATAAAGATTCAGTTTTTGTAGGAACGGTTATATGGGAGGCAGAAGATTTTCAAAGAGTTGCCGACAGCCGAATCAAATTTTTCATACCAAAGATTGCAAGTTTCAATTGTTTTCGTTACATGAGAAGTGGTCGAAAAACCAGTTAATCAAACTTCGGTGAAAGCGCTTCTTAAGCCCTCTTTGATGTTAGATACACCCGCACAAATTTAGTAGCACAAATAGAATTTTTTTTTTTTTGTTGGGTTGTTGAGTGGAGATGGAGTAAGCCAATAAAAAGCAAATAGCATAGAGTGTTCACATTTACTTAAAGCGGTAAGTGGGTTGGATGCAAGCATAACTACGAAAGAGAAATGCACAAAATAGTAGCGACATTAAGCTAATTTACCTTTCCTAACTGCCTAACTGATTTGTCCAAATAGGAAATACTCCCGAATTATGTAGTCGGCCAAATTTGGCGCCATAGTAGTGCAAAACTCAGGGCGACAAGAGCAGCGAACATTTTTGAAGATTAAAATTTTAACAAAGAAATTTTATATTCACTTTCGTAACAAAATCTTACGACACTTACGACAGTCTCTTAATACAGGGCGCGCAAGTAACTTGTAATAAGCTTAGGAACTGTATAAACAAACTTCACCTTCCTTAGGGTGTGGATATAATTAATATTATTACCGCATCAATTGTCGCGGATCTTCAGGAGCATTGTTTTAAAATGTCCTTTTTTTATATAACGTTGTAGACTCCATCCACTTTGTAATTGTGATAGTGAAAAACAAAAAAAAAAACGTAACGATTTTCATTTTTATCGTAGATTTGCGCAAATTTTGATATGTCCAGGAAATATTATTGAGCCTTGTAAGCTTTAACGACCATGCGTTTGAAATGTTAAAACAAACAAAATCTGGAAACGAGGAATGGATTCTGCAGATGTAACTTTTTCCCCAATATCGATTCGAATATTTTGTTACAAATTTTCGATAAAGACTTTGATTCAATATATCGTACTTCACTTTGCTATGCCTTATATACCTTCGTCTCACCTTATCGTAATTTAAATTCAAATATATGAATTTTGAAGCATACCATTTTCTGTCATATCCGTATGATATTTTGGCTAAAGAAATATTGTTTTTTTTTTTTTTTTTTTTTCAAATTTATATCCGATTCTTTTCAATATCTGTCAAAAAAGGACACGTCACTGTAAAATATCTTACTTCGTAGGCAAAATCGGATTGATATTATTTGCAAATTTTCTCTGCGATACAAAATCTATTTTTAACCAAATATTTCTACAATATGAAAAGACGTCGAGCCACATCCGGACATGAACGACAATTGAAGTCGTCGCGCATTCACAAAACGAGTGTATCTTTAAATATTTGTGAATTGCCTACAGAAATGCTAGCGAAGATTATCGGTTATTTAGACATAAACAATCACAAAAGCGTTCGTGCCACTTCGAGACGTTTACGGGACATCAGCGATCTGATCATTGTGCATATATTTCGCAAGAATTTCTGGAATCATACAACATGCAACTGCACCACGCATGCAGTCTTCAAGGTAACAGTAAGGAATGGAATAGAGAGACACGCTTCTTTGTTTATTTAATTTCGCACTGTGGATACAGGCAATCAACAGACAGAATCAACAATGGGCAGAAGTGTGGAATCTTACAAGATGCAACTGCAGCATGCACGCAGTCTTCAAGGTAACAGTAAGGAATGGAATAGTGAGACACGCTTCTTTGTTTATTTAATTTGGCACTGTGGATACAGACTATTCAACAATCGACAGAAGTGTATCTAAGGTCGGGTTTTGAGCGGATATTTAGCAGCTGCTTTTTACCGATACTTTTCCATAATCCGATGAAAAAAGTGTGCGATGAAAAACTTGCTAAATGCTTATTGCGTTTTTTCGATTCCATCGAGAGGCAGTTCGATTCTTTCAACATGCAAAAATGCCGATTACTGCACAGCATGACAATGATGAATTTTTTTAAGGTAAGTCATCATCATCAAAACATTAACTCAGCTATTCATCATATTTGTTTTGATAGGCATTCAAAAAAGTCTCTATTACCCTATCGGATACTAATTTTCACAAGTGGCAAGTTATTGTGGATTTGAAAGGACCGTGGTTGGGCGCTCTATGGACGCGTTCGCCTGATCAACAGAGTAGCCATCGTAATCTTTTTAATATGCTCTCCTGCATGTTATTCTTCAACATTGCTGGTCAATCATTTAGGTGAGGTGGCAATCACGTGCTACTAGCAATATGATGGTCAAACTCTATTTTTAGGCGTGTTTGCGAAAGTTCGGATGAAGTATATGTGTATGGGAATGATGGCAACGAACGGAAGAGAGTGACACGCACTACATTCGCTTTTACTATTCGGGCTTCGCAGGAGATGTGTTTGTTATTTCGCTCCTGTCTTGAAAGTGATTTGAAAAATATCAATTGGCCTACAACTTTGCCAAAAGAGCAGTTTTACATTGATTTGGATATCATACATGCTGGCACCAATAGCTGGGGCTTTCCGAGATCTCACCATATTATTATATGAATCTTTCGATCTCTTGCAATACCACGACATTAATTTCCATTACTTTTGTTTTGCTTTGTTATATTTTATTATTTATTTAAATTGATTGTTGAAAAAGAATCAAATATATAATGAACAGACACACTCGGTATTTATTTAGTTTTGTAAAAACCAATAAGTCGGTGATCAGAACATCTCAGTTTACATGCTTACTTATACGCTAGCTAAAAATGAGCAAAAGATGAATATGTTTCAAGCCATCAATAACGCCATGGATATAGGATTAGGGGAAGGTCCGACATTACCATTTGGCGAAGATGTAGGCTTTGGTGGGGTTTTTTGTTGCTCCATTAATCTGACGGACAAGTATGTTAAAGATTGGGTATTTGGTACCCCTCTTTGCGAACAAAGTATAGCTGGGTCCGCTGGGACCAGAGTCGCTAATGCAGGAGAAACCGCTATTGCAGAAATTCAATTCGCTAACTATATATTTCCGGCCTTTGACCATATTATAAATGAAGCTGCAAAGTTTCGCTACCGTAGTGAAGGAATTTCGACGGCGGTTCTTTGACTATTAGAGCCCCTTGCACACGTCGTATTCATTTATATTCTATACACTCTATAGCTGTTTTCCTTTCGAATTCAACTGGCACGCATTCTTTCTACACATTCTACAGCTGTTTTCTTTTCTAACATGCAAATATCATGATTTCCTTCGTAAAATAGCCCTTTAGTTCGAAAGTCTTAACTGCATCTCGGCTCGGCTCGCAATAGTGATAAGTATGCCGAAAACGAAGGTATAGAAGGAGAAAGTTTTTTTTTTTAAGCTTGTAATTATGATTTATAGTAAAAAGCAGACTTGGAACTCAAAATGTGCCATATATACTACGTGCTTTCCGTTTAACAAAGTTTTTTTATTGCATTCAAACGGAGCAGAAAGCGAGTTACGCTGTGTCGTTTCTAAACGCAGACTTCAGAAATGAAGTTACGCTAATACTTGAAGAACATATAAGAGGTATAGAATATGATACTTGAATTTTGCCAAAACGAGTGATTACTATCTACATGGTTGCATTTTTCTTAATTCTGTTTTAAGTGAAATTCCATATCCCTTCGTATTAAGGGAAGTACAAAAAAATTATTGGGAATGCTTTTCTGCTTATTGTAGATTCCATCTTAATTAAACAGCAAAAATGTATTCCAGTGTTCTGGGTTTTTCTACTCTCGACTACTGCGAACACAGGCAGTCTCTTCTGACGTTAGCAAATTAACTTTAAAGGTACAGTTGATCTCAAAAATACTCAAAGCGCGGCGTTAACCTAATAAAAGCGGACAAACAGCCTACTGCCAGATCTTTGGAAATTCAAAGAATTGAGATAAATACATCAATTTTGATCTTTACTTTCATGATAGCTTTTGCAGCTTCTATCGTCTAATATAATATTTAATATACCGACAAATATTCTCAATTAAAATCTGCACAAAATGATATTATATGGGAGGGCCCAAGAACTTGCAAACTTTTTATGGCAAAAAAGTTTAATTTTCGATATTTTCTGCTAAAAACTAATATATAATAGAAATTTGACATAAATATTGACTCGACCAAATCTTGGTTACGTAGATTAATTGTTTTAAATCTAACTATCTAACCATTTTTACGAAAAGTAAATTTTTAAATGGCAGAAGGGTATAATTTTTATTATTCCATGTTAAAAATCAATCCATGACAACAATTTGACATAAGAACATAAATTTGTACTACGTTGGTCTATTTTGTCGTTTCTACTCTACTCTATACGGATTCTTAAAAAAAGTAAATCCTTTAATGGCAACGAGGCTACTTTTTCTCACTTCGTGACAAAAATAGATGAATATCTTTAGCAAAAAAAATTAAATTAATTTTCAAGGCTGCAATTAGCCAGTTGACGTTTTGGGACCGTTCCCAATTAATTGTTCAAATGGAAAATGCTCCTTTGGTATATTATTCGATATTTTTGTGTATGGAGGCGATGTGATGTATGGTATCTAAAAGCCGATCTTGCCCTGCTATAATGTCTTGAATTATTTAGACTTACGACCGAGGAATAAGAGTATGTTCATTGTCTCAAGACGTTTGCAAGACGAAGAAAAATGTTTCAGTACCTATAAAGTACCTAATCGACTGCAATGGAGTCCATGTGCTTGCCTGTTTGTGTGTATGCGTTTGACAAACATTCTCGCGAAAGCGTTTGCATTGACAGCAGACGTAATTGGCCAAAGGACGCATTCACAATACAATGCAAACTAAGAACGCCTCTCGTTATCGATAAACTAGGACGTATAAAAACACAAGGAATGGAATGTATATTCAATAGATGGTTCTCCAGCGTCTGCATAAAAAATTTTTATAAATCATTCATCAAAACATTAAAAGTCGCCGTTTCTTTTCTTAAAAGAAAAGACTGCTGAATATAATTTTTTTGCTCGTTGTCCTTTCTGTTAAATAAAGTTTTTAAGCATTTTAGGTGGAAATAAATTTCTTACTGGAAAAGTGTCAAGACGATTTCTCATAGGTAGCAAGCAACGTAACGAAAATATTGAACTATTTTTTTTTTATCACGTGAAGGAGGTTCTGCATCTGCCGCAGACTCGCTAGCTCCAAATGCTTATAGAAAGACTTATCCTTCTGCGAGCATTCCGAGACAAAACTATTTAACGCTTGGTTAAAATAACGCTACATACATACACTTCTTGCTTTCACTTATCACAATTTTTTTCAATGCTCGAACGATTGCAACGAGCTTACGTAACTTTTTCTTTTTTTAAGGAATAATTTTCTAATATAAACTTTAATACCCAGTAAAAGTTCCTGTAAATTCAATAATGTAATATAGGTACCCTATATTCTAAGAAAACATCGAAAATATCAAATTGTGCTGCCGGGGGGAATGGATAGAGAGTTGTTGCACGAAATTAAGGAAACCGAGACGAAATCTAAGTACATTTGCAAAAGAAGCACAAATTCTTAAAGTAAAATATAGAGAGTAATAAATTATTCTATAAGAAAATAAAGTTTTTGAAGAGTTAAATTACATTTTAGAGTTTTTGGATTAATTTTTTAATGGATTTGCGGCCCCATTTTGTACCACTTTAACAGCATTCAGCCTTATTCGAAGCGTTGCAATTTAATGAAAGCAACCCTGTGCTCTCTTCATTCCCAACAAATGGTGCTTGTTTTTATAAACCTTGTAAGGAAAAAACTTGCTAATGGGTTTTATCGAGATATCAAAGTCATTTTACAAGTGCACAAAGGAAGCACTCGTAAGACCAATAAAAGTTTCTCTAAGTCTCAAAAAACTATCCCTAAATCAAATAAAAGACCAGTAAAAGTACCCGCCCCTTAATCCTTAAAAAGTATCCCTAAGTCCAATAAAGGTACTCGCCCCTGAGATTTTAAAAAGTACCCCCTAGGTCCTAGAAAAGTTCTCCTGTGTGCAATAAAAGTTCGCCCTCAAGCTCAATAAAAATAGCCCCTTAAGACCAATGAAAGTTCCCCTAAGAACTTAAGTGGTACCCATTGTTAAGCCTTCGAAAAGTACTTCGAAATTCTACGAAAGTACCGCCTAGTTCCGAAAACAATTCCTTTAAGACCATTAAAAGTTGCCCTAAGTACACCTTGATCAAATAGGCGTTCCAAGTCCTGAAAAAATATCCCTAGGTCAAGTAAAAGTTCCCTCAAACGATTTAAGATTTAATGGATGACAAGTTCATTCACTTCTTTACTTGTAAAATTCTTCGAATGTTTGATGGAGTGTTCGTCTTTTCAGGAATTCTTACAGATAGCCGCCTAGATTTTATATTATTAATCCCGTGTTCATTTTTACAAGTGGATAATACAAACTTATATATAACTCGGTTCGATAAAATCTAGTTCTATCGGGTGATTTAATTCGATGATTTTCATACCATTAAGACTTTTCAGATTCCCGTTAAAATAAGCGATAATGAGATGGACTTGTTGACATTACCGCCACATTGGTTCATGTGAGGCTGTTGAGTAGTAGTTAAGTTTTTTATTTACCTACACTTGTGACAGGTGTGAACTATTATTTCATTAGCTAGATGTACTGAAATTGATTATTATGCAAAAATGCTCTGTCACGCTTTCCTAACTAAATTAAAATAAATTGTAAAATAGACACGAATTAGGAATATTTATTTCACTACATTTCTACATTAAGTTTCCATTCGTATGCTAAATCTAATGGTTTTCAGGAAAGAGTTATTAAATTATTGTTATTATCACGGTTAGATTCATTTCATTGATAAATGGGATATCTAAGTATATCAAATATGCGGAGAATATATCATCATCATTATCGGCATCATCAAACAAAAAACAAAACAAGAAAACAAATCATATTAGGGAAAATAAAATTCTAAAGCTTACATTTAATCATCTCTTGGTTTACGCTTAAGATAAGGGACTGATTTAATTATTATTTAAATATTTGTCCACGTAAACCTATCTTCTCTTCAATTTTTATGCTGGACTTTAAAGTTCAATTGTGTACGCTACTGCAACAAGCCAAGTTAGTTTTACCCTTTTCTAAGCGTACACATGTAAGCATACATCCAAACATACGTACAACTTAAGAAAAGATTTTAAATTGTCAAAAATTGAAGAGAAGAAGATAGAAAACAAAAACTATCAAGTTAAACAAAGATCAGGAAAGGGCGAAAGGAATAGACTTCAATTAGATACATGCTTTGTTTTACATTCTGATTAAATGTTAATTGACTTAAGATTACGTTAATTTACTGCCATCCAATGTTTGCACAATATATTTGGATACCATAGCTGTTGCTTCACTCGCATTTGGTATAAGGAAGCGATCCATATCGGTTATAAGCAAATTGTCACCCTCGGGAAATCCATATTTAAATGTAATTAAATCGCGATGTCTTTTCTTTGCAGTAATCTTAACAATACTTGCCAAAGGACGACGTACCATAATCTGAGCTTGACCACGGCCTAATTCCCGCAGAACTAATAAATGCGATGGGGTTATAATCAAGTGGGAATCGTACATATACCCATTCATATGCACTTCCTGGCATTTGAAAGCGTTTATAATATCGGGCGATTTTAAATAGTTGTTAAGCGTAACGACCTCTTGGTCATCACCGGACATCTTATTTTTATCGTCATTTAACAGAGTTTTACTTTCCAAAGGATCGCTATAATCGCCTTCGTCGTCGATGCTAAAAACTGGTGCTACATTACGATAACGTTTGCCATTACGTTCTGAAGCTGAGACATGCCGGTCTTGCGTGTACTGATGCGAATTACCGACCATCGTCGAAGCGTTCGCCGTATTATTGGAGGGATTTACAATAATATCCATAAGCTTATCTTTCACTTCGGCCGACTTGAGCTTCATAACGCTTGAAAATTTTGCAAACAGATCTGTCGTAGTGCCAGTTTTAGTTGGTCTCTTGTTAGATTGCTGAGCAATTTTCTCCTTTGGTTGATTTTTAAAGCAAATTAAGCACATTTTTGGATCATGTTCCTCCAGGCAATCGCCAATATGATCCCCAAAATAGTTATGTATCGAACCGTAGCCACCCGTTAAGAGAGAAACATATTGGGTATTTTTCTGCAAAAACGATGCGACTACCATGTGGGTATACTGATCTTCTTCCATACGACCACTACCCATAAAACAAAGATGCTCTCCCCCGGCACTAGAATTCGCTTCAATTGCATGACGCTGAGCCGTTAGTAAGCCTTGAACCGCGGTCACAAAAGCTACAGGTTCTTGTAACATTAAATTACAATCCAAATGAAACGCTGTAGATAAATGACCTGCATTATATTGATCCGCCGGGCGACAATCCACCAGGAAGAAACGTACCGCATCGGCCGAGCAAATCTCTAAAGAAGTATTTTCGACCAATTCATATACTGAAACAGGTAGGCAAAGAGCCTGAAATTTATCGAATTAAGAATACAGATAGGTCAACATTTACATTCAATAAAACCAACCTGTGATACAGAACACGGTTCCTCGTTTACTCCTTTCTCACTTTGTTTGCCATATAATGCTTTCAGAAAATCGGTTTTAAATGAACTCGGAGTCTTTATTGAATAATATTGGGCCAATGAACAAAAATCGACTACGTCATCCGTTTCCAAAGCACATGGCATATTTGTAAGAAAATGAATAATTTCTTGTTTGCTGGAATTTTTCATATTCAAAATCTGATCGCGTCCATTAATCAAAATGATTAAACCTAAAAAGAATACTAAAAATGGATCGGCATGTTGAAAATATAAGTCCCACATAGCCAGTATAACTGATAAGCTGCAACTCGAGGCAAATAAGCATTGGAACCATTGCTGAGAATATAAGTCAGGTGATATTTTCTTTGTATCCAACATAGTGCACAATTCAGGATCATGGTATAATATCAGCAAACGGAAGACGTGAAATACATTTCCCTTCGGCTTGCAACCTTTGGGTACATAGGTATCACGAATAGATTCGAACAAGTTGTATGTATCTGAGCGTTTCAATTTAAGTGCCAGCAATGGGAGCAGCAGTTCTATCCAGCCATTGTCGCTTTCATACTGAAGGTTTCGATTTTTGCAATAAAAAGTCAAAATAGATTCCAAATCTGATAATACCGAGACCTTATCCTCATCATCGTTGCCTATTCGTTCCACTACTGTTTGGCAATCTTCCCGTAATTTGTTTTGAAATGGCAGGTCATAGATTTCGTTAAATAAGCACATTTGATCGTTTTTATTGCGAACATCCAGACAAACTTCCCAAACATCAGGCCTTAGAGCTTCCGGCAGGGATTTTCCTTGACAAATACTGTAAATATCATTGACGTTGCAATCGTCTAACAAAGCCGATTCCAATTCGATGACCCTAAACAAACAAAGCAAACCATCGAAAATGGGACAATCCAAATGTCAATATTATTCCAATAACTTTCATGAAATCTGAAGACGTCATAAAAAGTTTGCATTCTATAATACAAACGTACCATAATTTATCATCCATTTTTCTTAAAGATTTCTTTCCTTCCAATCCACAATAATCGTATTTTTGTCGTTAATTTCACTGAACTAATAAAAAAAGTAATAAAAAAATACTTATAATTTATTTCGTTATAAACAAATTTTATATTTTTTGCTAAAGATTTCTTTAATTTAAAAATTACATTAAATTTCTTTTATATATTTGCCAAAAACTTCCAATATTATGTCGTCTATAATGTTTTTATTATTTCGTTTTAGCTGACATTTGCGAACGTCAAAACCAATATACGGATTCAAACATATAAAAAGTTTTTTGCATGATGTGTTTATAAGGAAAGTTAGATAATGTTTAAAATGTTTTTTTAAAAAAACATTTTAATTTATTCTCATATCTTACCAGTGTGTAATTACCTTACTACATCAAATATTTGGGCACTTGCTTGACTTTCTAAACCGCACTTAGTAAAGATAAAGAAATCAACTTAAATGTAAACAAATGACCTGAGGATTGAAGAGACAAATGGAATGAAAAAACATTAGTTTACATAAATAAAAATAATATAAGATATTAAATAATACTATTTTAAAAGAGCATATTAGAAATTGTATTTTTCCATTGAAATAAATAATGCCCATATCTTTTTTCTTCTTCTTTATAAAAAGTGGTGTGCAGATTTTTGTTTGTTTGTTTACAAACTATGAATCTTAGTAAAATGTTGAGGAACTTTTCATACTATTTCTGTGTGCATACATGTGCGTTGGTTTTAATATACTTTAAATTGCAAAAGCCTAATAAGCATGCAAAGCTTTTATGTGGGAAAGACCTAATTTATATTCTCAGCTGTGAGAGCACCATTTAATATACCACAACTTGGCATCAGTGCTAGAATCAGTGCTTGTGCTATTAGATTGCCGTGCATACTCAGATTTGCTAGTGGGAAAAGAAGCAGAGGTAATATTGTTTGTGAAAAATTTTAAGCTGAGAAAATCATTCTCAGTTTTTGTGCAATTTACGAAAGGAAATATTCATAAGAATTTAGTGAAATTTCAGTTGAAATATTTTCTGCTAATTATTAATCTATAATCAGTCTTCTCCGATTGTTTTCGCAGAAAAGTTTCCATTTCGTTTCGCATTCGCGTTGTGTTAATTAATTAATTTCTAACTTATCTATATCACCAGATATTAATTAAACTTTTTATTAAAGGTTAGTGTTATACTAATTATTTAATCATATTCCTTGAATTTCAATCAAATAGTATTTTTCTTGTGGTTTGCTTGTTAAGATGCAAAATTTTTATAATGTATTGTGTGTTTTACATTATCTTATTGGGCGCATGTGTATATGTCGTTGTTGTTGTTGGTGTTTTTAACTGCTTAGCTGGTAGTCGCAAAGATTACTCTCTACTATCTGTATACTTTGATGTCTTTTTACGTGCCATGTGTCTGTTACCCTTCCTCACCGTCGCTTTCTGCATTGAGTTCATTCCTATTAAATCTGGACTTTTACCCTTACATGAATAGTGAATACGTCCGTGTGTCTGTATACTTTTGGTATTTTTTATTCGACTAGAAATTAAAGACACAAACATAGGCCAATTTATTTGTTAGAAAAAAGCTTTGACAGAATTTGCAAATATAAAGCATTATAAATACAAGTGGACTTTGTATAAATTAAATATCGAACTTGGGAATTACCTTTTGCGATGCAAAGAATTCTAAATGGACGAATCTTTATATTGAATGAAAACATTACATCGATAACGTAGATTTGTGTGTAAATATAAATTGATTAAAGGAAATTTATGAATTTCAACTTTCTGACCCAAATGAATGGATATTTGAATTACCCTTAAATAAACAGTAAAATTCTTTCAACAGTTAAAGAGAGTAATTCAAGGATTTCCTATTTGTGGAAATAATGTGCACTTTTGTGGAATTAATGGGTAATGTTACAATACGATTGCAACTGATTAGAAATATAGAGATTTTTTTAATGCCTACTTCGAGGATCTATTAATATTTGTTACTTCTAAGCGAATATTTTAAATAAAAACATAAATGTATAGTAATATGGCGATTTTGGCGATAGAAGAATTCTTTATGCAACTCGTGGATACAGTCGGATGACTTGCAAAGCTCGATTTACAACTGTTTATTACTTATAATTATAATCAGTAGCGAAAAGATAAGAAATCATTTTGAAATAGAAGTCTGCCCAAGTTTATAACTTGATTGTAGTCTTGCTAAATTTAATCTTTGCAATTAGAATTGCTTAGCAGCAACGAAATCAAATGCTTTATTCTTTTGCCATCAATTATGACGCTGGTACATTTTTGCAATGACTTCTTTTGTGTATTTGAATTTGACCCAAATTTTTCAGCGAACAAAACGTAAATGTTTGCAAAATACATTTACACGTTTCGTTATTCATTAGCTTCTGTTTAACTAGTGGGTGATTGTGCGTTTGTGTGTGAATAATAGCCCCCTACCACAATCATAGTATAGTATAGTAACCGTGACCAAGATTGAAATAATTTTGCACACACGTAGAGAGGATGAGAGGTGTTAGATAAGAGTGCATACAAGTTGGTTAAAAAAAGAAAAAATAAAAAAATTAAAAAAAAAAAAAAAACGTCAACACAAAACAAGAGACATCAAATAAGAGAATATTTAATGGCCTTATTCACCTTATGTGTTTTGCTTCTTAAAAGCGCTTGCGTTGCATTTTTCAGGTTTATTTGAGCAAGGATTTGTGTCCTTTGTGGCCGTTAAACAAGTTCAAGTTTACAAGGCATTTACTTATGTATTTTTAATAACCCTTATCGTAGAATAGGAATGCATTATGTCCTCTACTTTATAACAAGCAAAAAACGCTGCTCAGAAACCCTACAAAGTGAAGATGTTTGTGCTTACAGTTCCTGTTTTACTTATTAAGAATACAATAATTCGAAAATTGGCTCAGAAAGTTAATTTAGCATTGATAACTTATTTTTTAATTTTGTTGTTGTTTATTAATATTAAAGCCATCTAAAAGTTGCAAGAGGAAATGGCACGGTTTAGATACTTCTCCAAGTATTAAAAAGTTTTACGATATTTATGTACATTATCTTAAAGCCTTGGAAGTTAGTCTGATGTAGTCATTTTACATGTTCTTCTTCTTCTTTTTCAGAAAAATCTAAAATC
>NW_024006259.1:0-4898 GCF_014805625.2 Glossina fuscipes | reverse complement strand
ATTTCATTTAATAATTAAAATAATTAAAAGTAATTTGCCGGCAAATCACAACCGAGGTAGGCATCAGCATCGACGCAGTATTTTATGATCGTGCGCTAATGAGGATCTAAAAGGAGTAGGTAGGGGTTGCCGTATATAATAAGAAGGAAACGAGATCGAGATAGTGCGAGGTTAGACAATTTCCCGTTTTGAATGAAACCTAATGAAAGGCGCACATCGTTAAGTACATGCTCCTTATCTGATCTCACTGTTGAAATTATTATTACATCGCCTTCCTAAAAAAAACCAAGCAAAAGCAACATTAGTATTAATTCAAACATTAGTGAAATTTTACGAAAGTTATACCTCTCCTTGGAATTCCTCCACAGCACCAATTTTAGGCATTGCTACGTCGGCATCATCAAAAAGTTTGCGCAAATGTTTAACTTGCTTTATGAACGGTTTTATAATGCCAATGCATTCCGTTTTAATAGAGATAGTTCAGCTGCTCTTAGTTATGACAGCAGATTAATTTCCCTTTAAAGGACGTCATATTAGTAGTGTCATTCCTGAAATTAAAAATTAATTTAGTTTCCCAAAGCACTTTAAACGCACGCTATATATGTGAACACTTTATTATGTTGCATGATAACGAAAAAATGGCAAGCGTGGCATGTGGATGCAATGAAAGTTCTGAATGATGCTGCAACGGGAGAAAATGAAATGAAATAATTTATCAGATCCATAATTACTACTCCATGTAATGAGAAATAGCTACCTTTCGAAACTGAGTCCATTATATATGACATATATGATAAAAAAATTGCCAAATTATTCATCAAATACTCTCTTAGCCGATGTTGCTGAAATAAAAAATGCAGTTCTTTTCGAAGTTTTAATATGAAAAAGTTTCTTATTAAAGGCTTTTCGTGTACGTGTCGTGCCCATTATTCTGTAATGTTATACATTTATTATTGCAAAACTTAAAACACAAAAGGACATAGGATATAGATCCAGAGGGGTATGAAAGCTGCAATTGAGAAACTGTACCACTATTCTTTCTAAACCAAAAGTGCAGCCAACACTTGGATTCCATTAAAATGCCGATGCCCGTAGCATATCAGCAAACATGTAGAAAATACGGTGTTGTGATTAGCATGAGTGGTGGAGGGGAAGAGTGAATTGTGAACGCAATACTTTCTCACAATCGTTTTCTACTTTTCACTAACACGATTAATTCAATCGATATGTACTTTAGCAAATATTATTAATTTTTAGTGACATGCGACAATCATTCATGCTGTATTCTATTCATGCCAGGTATTCGTTGTTTTTCTTTTCCATCTCCATATTATGTTAACATGATCCTTTAGAAATTGAATTACGCGGTATTTAGGTTAAAGAAGGACAACATACGAGACTACTGGGATGAAATTCGTTGATACATTTCACTACATATATTTGCATGTACGTATATCTAGCGCGTACGTCGCGCAAGTTGATTAACTTCATGTAGATTGTTTAGAGAATGATTTGTGTACATTGGAGGGCGTTGGCTTGCCGCCACTCTTCTTTTCTGTCAGTTTAATCTCAAAAAAGTGAGAATTGATAACTAGTGAATATGTAAGTTGTAAGCAAGTAAGTAAAGATTCGCTATAATTTTTTTCATGTTATAAAAAATTGCTTAGTAGAATTTTTTTGCTGAAATTTATTAAAGCATTTGGCGAACATAAAATTTAGAATGCTTTCAATATGAATTAAACGAGGAAAGTAAAACAAATTTTATTCTATCCACACACACACACTTCTACGCACATCGCAGCAAATATTCACTTAAAAAGAGCACTGCATGCTCCTGCTTTTGCTTTGAAAACGTTTAATGCACTTTGACGTCATATCAAGAAATTTTTAACAGAACTTTTGCTCATGCAAATAATGAGATTGAAAGAGTAATCAATTAAATTAAAGCCTACTGCTGTTGGTAAATGAAAGACCAAAAATTCTCCGAGTTTTTTAATAGCTCTTATTTTGAACAAGCGGTTGGCACATCCTGTTATTTCGATGTCTTTGAACATACAAATATAGAGAGGCGGTAATAGAAATATGGTTAGTAATAGCGTCGTGATATGTTTATGTTTTAAGTGTGATTGATGACGGTTGATGGTAAACATATTGTTAATAATATACATTTCTGCTAAAGGATAAAGTTTTGACTATTTTTTGATTTTCGAAGCGACTTTTGTATATAATGCATATGCAGGCGAGACATATATACAAATAGCGTATCTATAAAAAGGGGTGGCCCATAAGTTTTTTTCTTTTATTTTTTAATAATTGATATGACACTTCTTTATAACGTTCTATCCTACGAAATTTTAATTAGATTCGAGAAATTCATTGTGAACGAGCGATTTCTTAATAAAGAAAGTTGCGCAACTTTCCTTTAAAAGAGAGCTGATTTTAAAATTAAATCGTTATCCTATGAACAATGTTTGATGAAAATAGAAAAATTATTTTTAACGCAAATACATCATTAATGCAGCGGCAT
This sequence comes from Glossina fuscipes, assembly GCF_014805625.2. Taxonomy (NCBI): domain Eukaryota; kingdom Metazoa; phylum Arthropoda; class Insecta; order Diptera; family Glossinidae; genus Glossina; species Glossina fuscipes. The sequence goes on along the minus strand of NW_024006259.1, from coordinate 2,371 downwards.
ATACTAAAAAATATTCAAACGATTTGCTTCGAAAGAGCTGACTCAACACTATTTTAAAATATGATAGGTCGAGTGAAAATGGATAAGACTTTGCAATAGTTAAACACAACTGTGACGCGATCCGTATGCATGAAATACGCACACATTAATGAAGAATTCCAATTGGCAAGAGGAAGAAGCTTCCCTCTAGAATTTACATTGCTTCAAAAGGCCCAAACTTCCTTGTTCCTAAACTTCCTTGTTAAAAAAGCTCTCAGAATCATTAAAAATTTCTTATTTGACTGAATAATGAAATAAAAAACATCAAATTGTTGCAATAACGAGAAGATCGCGCCATATATTTCCCATGATGCTACCGACAAATTGGTTTTACAGTGCAGCCGAGATTATCTCGTCAAATCAGCAAATCTTTCAAAATATGACTTTTTACAGATTATCCAAATTCCTAGGATTTCGAAATATTCTAATGATAATGTTAGTTCCTAAATAAAGGTGGAATGACATCATATGTGTCATAAAAGACACATTGCTAATAAGAAAAAAAAAAATCAAATTGGCCCATCCTTTTTATAAAAAATGTAATGTATGAAATGATGAGCCGGATTCGTATGCAATTTTAAATACGAAATATAATAAAAGCTAAATAAAACCTAACTGGTAATGGGCATCATGCGAGATTACCTTAATTTATCACGTTCTTGCATCCATTTTTGCAAACATAATTTCGCACGCTCTGATTCATTACCTTGATTTTCTTCAATTAGTTGCGTTAGCATCTGTAACCAGTTTGCGCTCATTTTAAATTCCTGATTGTTCAAGGTATTGATTTCATGCTATTTAAATGAAATGCTCGGAAAACTAGTTAGTACCAAGAAAGACTGCTTATTAATACAAAACACAATGACCTCTCCAACCAGTTAAATCTTGAAGCTGTTTAACGGTGCCCTAAGAAAAAATAGAATAAGAGTTTAAAGTAGTTCAGCGAGTTAATGTCTGCTCTTAAACCCACTTCATAATAAATTTGACCCTTTTCAAGCATTGTAACTCTGTCCCAGACATGACTGTCATTCCTTTCATCACATAAACGTATAGGTCGCGATTCATCAGTGAAAAATTTCGGTTTTCGAGCTTGTATAATAATAACGTCAAAATATCCATGTGCAAAAATGGAAACAATCGGCCATGTCCACAGAAAGTTACAAGTAATTATATATTCTTTTTTTCACTTTGAAGCTTTATGGTTATTAACCATAGGGTAAACAAGAGAGAATCTTTAAAACTGTTTTGTACATGGCTCAAAAGAAGATATATTTCCTGCCTAAAGATGCATTAATTCTAAAATAAATATAATGAACACAACGACCTGACTCGCATTAATTTAGTATTGTCAATTTTCAAATTCTCGCGATAATACGCTAGAATTATTAATAAAATTGCTATAAGAAAAAAAAAAGTGGCATACATATGTATATGCATACATATATATTCCTCTGAATTTCTCTTATTAGGGACTTCGTTTCGATTACATAAAAATGGAGTAAGAGAAAAAAATTCTAAGACCAAAACCTTAAAGTACTAAGGTTATCGGCTGTATTGAAAACTCTGCTGCACTTGAGATTTGAGCTCGCGATCACTGAGTTGTTTTTAAAGGAGCAACCACCTCTTCTAAAGTTACGCACTTATAGCATGTTTCCGTTTCTATTGAAACCAAGTTGGGACAAGCAATATAACCTCATAGTTTCAATTGTGGAAATCAAATAAGAAGTTGACTTAAAGAACACTGCAATTCCTCTAGGAACTGCTGATGAAAAAAAAAGGGAATACAAAGCCGCAAAATATTGAGAATGTTAAGCTGCTCATAGCAGCCCCGTTGGGTCCGCGGAATACAATTGGGACATTGATCTGCCCCCCCGACATGTAGAATGTTTTAGCCGCTGAATTTATAACCTTGCATCAAATTGTTTAAAGATATAAAAATCGTAAAGTATTTAGAGATCTCAATTAAAACCGTGCAATAATATATTTTATTTTTTTTCAGACGAAGGAATATATTGTGGAAAAGTATGGCGGTGAAGAACATTGGAGAACATTTGCAAGCACCACCTAAATCGCTAAATCGCTACTGTTGGCCCAAACCGAAGATTATATAGAATATTCGTGTAGCGGCAAAGGAATGGAAAAACCAAAAGCTCGTAGTATATAAGGATATTATCTTAATAATATATAAACTGGGATTATTTGGGAAAAATGAAAATCTCATATTAATCTATTGTTAATTATTTTGAAAAATTGAAAAATTTGATGTTAATTCTTTCCATATATTCATACAAGTGCTTAAAATATAATATATAATCTTTTTTATATAAATGTA
>NW_024006258.1:0-4902 GCF_014805625.2 Glossina fuscipes | reverse complement strand
ATTTCATTTAATAATTAAAATAATTAAAAGTAATTTGCCGGCAAATCTCAACCGAGGTAGGCATCAGCATCGACGCAGTATTTTATGATCGTGCGCTAATGAGGATCCAAAAGGAGTAGGTAGGGGTTGCCGTATATAATAAGAAGGAAACGAGATCGAGATAGTGCGAGGTTAGACAATTTCCCGTTTTGAATGAAACCTAATGAAAGGCGCACATCGTTAAGTACATGCTCCTTATCTAATCTCACTGTTGAAATTATTATTACATCGCCTTCCTAAAAAAAACCAAGCAAAAGCAACATTAGTATTAATTCAAACATTAGTGAAATTTTACGAAAGTTATACCTCTCCTTGGAATTCCTCCACAGCACCAATTTTAGGCATTGCTACGTCGGCATCATCAAAATGTTTGCGCAAATGTTTAACTTGCTTTATGAACGGTTTTATAATGCCAATGCATTCCGTTTTAATAGAGATAGTTCAGCTGCTCTTAGTTATGACAGCAGATTAATTTCCCTTTAAAGGACGTCATATTAGTAGTGTCATTCCTGAAATTAAAAATTAATTTAGTTTCCCAAAGCACTTTAAACGCACGCTATATATGTGAACACTTTATTATGTTGCATGATAACGAAAAAATGGCAAGCGTGGCATGTGGATGCAATGAAAGTTCTGAATGATGCTGCAACGGGAGAAAATGAAATGAAATGAAATAATTTATCAGATCCATAATTACTACTCCATGTAATGAGAAATAGCTACCTTTCAAAACTGAGTCCATTATATATGACATATATGATAAAAAAATTGCCAAATTATTCATCAAATACTCTCTTAGCCGATGTTGCTGAAATAAAAAATGCAGTTCTTTTCGAAGTTTTAATATGAAAAAGTTTCTTATTAAAGGCTTTTCGTGTACGTGTCGTGCCCATTATTCTGTAATGTTATACATTTATTATTGCAAAACTTAAAACACAAAAGGACATAGGATATAGATCCAGAGGGGTATGAAAGCTGCAATTGAGAAACTGTGCCACTATTCTTTCTAAACCAAAAGTGCAGCCAACATTTGGATTCCATTAAAATGCCGATGCCCGTAGCATATCAGCAAACATGTAGAAAATACGGTGTTGTGATTAGCATGAGTGGTGGAGGGGAAGAGTGAATTGTGAACGCAATACTTTCTCACAATCGTTTTCTACTTTTCACTAACACGATTAATTCAATCGATATGTACTTTAGCAAATGTTATTAATTTTTAGTGACATGCGACAATCATTCATGCTGTATTCTATTCATGCCAGGTATTCGTTGTTTTTCTTTTCCATCTCCATATTATGTTAACATGATCCTTTAGAAATTGAATTACGCGGTATTTAGGTTAAAAAAGGACAACATACGAGACTACTGGGATGAAATTCGTTGATACATTTTATTACATATATTTGCATGTACGTATATATAGCGCGTACGTCGCACAAGTTGATTAACTTCATGTAGATTATTTAGAGAATGATTTGTGTACATTGGAGGGCGTTGGCTTGCCGCCACTCTTCTTTTCTGTTAGTTTAATCTCAAAAAAGTGAGAATTGATAACTAGTGAATGTGTAAGTTGTAAGCAAGTAAGTAAAGATTCGCTATAATTTTTTTCATGTTATAAAAAATTGCTTAGTAGAATTTTTTTGCTGAAATTTATTAAAGCATTTGGCGAACATAAAATTTAGAATGCTTTCAATATGAATTAAACGAGGAAAGTAAAACAAATTTTATTCTATCCACACACACACACTTCTACGCACATCGCAGCAAATATTCACTTAAAAAGAGGACTGCATGCTCCTGCTTTTGCTTTGAAAACGTTTAATGCACTTTGACGTCATATCAAGAAATTTTTAACAAAACTTTTGCTCATGCAAATAATGAGATTGAAAGAGTAATCAATTAAATTAAAGCCTACTGCTGTTGGTAAATGAAAGACCAAAAATTCTCCGAGTTTTTTAATAGCTCTTATTTTGAACAAGCGGTTGGCACATCCTGTTATTTCGATGTCTTTGAACATACAAATATAGAGAGGCGGTAATAGAAATATGGTTAGTGATAGCGTCGTGATATGTTTATGTTTTAAGTGTGATTGATGACGGTTGATGGTAAACATATTGTTAATAATATACATTTCTGCTAAAGGATAAAGTTTTGACTATTTTTTGATTTTCGAAGCGACTTTTGTATATAATGCATATGCAGGCGAGACATATATACAAATAGCGTATCTATAAAAAGGGGTGGGCCATAAGTTTTTTTCTTTTATTTTTTAATAATTAATATGACACTTCTTTATAACGTTCTATCCTACGAAATTTTAATTAGATTCGAGAAATTCATTGTGAACGAGCGATTTCTTAATAAAGAAAGTTGCGCAACTTTCCTTTAAAAGAGAGCTGATTTTAAAATTAAATCGTTATCCTATGAACAATGTTTGATGAAAATAGAAAAATTATTTTTAACGCAAATACATCATTAATGCAGCGGCATATACTAAAAAATATTCAAACGATTTGCTTCGAAAGAGCTGACTCAACACTATTTTAAAATATGATAGGTCGAGTGAAAATGGATAAGACTTTGCAATAGTTAAACACAACTGTGACGCGATTCGTATGCATGAAATACGCACACATTAATGAAGAATTCCAATTGGCAAGAGGAAGAAGCTTCCCTCTAGATTTACATTGCTTCAAAAGGCCCAAACTTCCTTGTTCCTAAACTTCCTTGTTAAAAAAGCTCTCAGAATCATTAAAAATTTCTTATTTGACTGAATAATGAAATAAAAAACATCAAATTGTTGCAATAACGAGAAGATCGCGCCATATATTTCCCATGATGCTACCGACAAATTGGTTTTACAGTGCAGCCGAGATTATCTCGTCAAATCAGCAAATCTTTCAAAATATGACTTTTTACAGATTATCCAAATTCCTAGGATTTCGAAATATTCTAATGATAATGTTAGTTCTTAAATAAAGGTGGAATGACATCATATGTGTCATAAAAGACACATTGCTAATAAGAAAAAAAAAAATCAAATGGGCCCATCCTTTTTATAAAAAATGTAATGTATGAAATGATGAGCCGGATTCGTATGCAATTTTAAATACGAAATATAATAAAAGCTAAATAAAACCTAACTGGTAATGGGCATCATGCGAGATTACCTTAATTTATCACGTTCTTGCATCCATTTTTGCAAACATAATTTCGCAGGCTCTGATTCATTACCTTGATTTTCTTCAATTAGTTGCGTTAGCATCTGTAACCAGTTTGCGCTCATTTTAAATTCCTGATTGTTCAAGGTATTGATTTCATGCTATTTAAATGAAATGCTCGGAAAACTAGTTAGTACCAAGAAAGATTGCTTATTAATACAAAACACAATGACCTCTCCAACCAGTTAAATCTTGACGCTGTTTAACGGTGCCCTAAGAAAAAATAGAATAAGAGATTAAAGTAGTTCAGCGAGTTAATGTCTGCTCTTAAACCCACTTCATAATAAATTTGACCCTTTTCAAGCCTTGTAACTCTGTCCCAGACATGACTATCATTCCTTTCATCACATAAACGTATAGGTCGCGATTCATCAGTGAAAAATTTCGGTTTTCGAGCTTGTATAATAATAACGTCAAAATATCCATGTGCAAAAATGGAAACAATCGGCCATGTCCACAGAAAGTTACAAGTAATTATATATTCTTTTTTTCACTTTGAAGCTTTATGGTTATTAACCATAGGGTAAACAAGAGAGAATCTTTAAAACTGTTTTGTACATGGCTCAAAAGAAGATATATTTCCTGCCTAAAGATGCATTAATTCTAAAATAAATATAATGAACACAACGACCTGACTCGCATTAATTTAGTATTGTCAATTTTCAAATTCTCGCGATAATACGCTAGAATTATTAATAAAATTGCTATAAGAAAAAAAAAAGTGGCATACATATGTATATGCATACATATATATTCCTCTGAATTTCTCTTATTAGGGACTTCGTTTCGATTACATAAAAATGGAGTAAGAGAAAAAAATTCTAAGACCAAAACCTTAAAGTACTAAGGTTATCGGCTGTATTGAAAACTCTGCTGCACTTGAGATTTGAGCTCGCGATCACTGAGTTGTTTTTAAAGGAGCAACCACCTCTTCTAAAGTTACGCACTTATAGCATGTTTCCGTTTCTATTGAAACCAAGTTGGGACAAGCAATATAACCTCATAGTTTCAATTGTGGAAATCAAATAAGAAGTTGACTTAAAGAACACTGCAATTCCTCTAGGAACTGCTGATGAAAAAAAAAGGGAATACAAAGCCGCAAAATATTGAGAATGTTAAGCTGCTCATAGCAGCCCCGTTGGGTCCGCGGAATACAATTGGGACATTGATCTGCCCCCCCGACATGTAGAATGTTTTAGCCGCTGAATTTATAACCTTGCATCAAATTGTTTAAAGATATAAAAATCGTAAAGTATTTAGAGATCTCAATTAAAACCGTGCAATAATATATTTTATTTTTTTTCAGACGAAGGAATATATTGTGGAAAAGTATGGCGGTGAAGAACATTGGAGAACATTTGCAAGCACCACCTAAATCGCTAAATCGCTACTGTTGGCCCAAACCGAAGATTATATAGAATATTCGTGTAGCGGCAAAGGAATGGAAAAACCAAAAGCTCGTAGTATATAAGGATATTATCTTAATAATATATAAACTGGGATTATTTGGGAAAAATGAAAATCTCATATTAATCTATTGTTAATTATTTTGAAAAATTGAAAAATTTGATGTTAATTCTTTCCATATATTCATACAAGTGCTTAAAATATAATATATAATCTTTTTTATATAAATGTA
>NW_024006257.1:0-5930 GCF_014805625.2 Glossina fuscipes | reverse complement strand
ATTTTTATAGGCGTGGCATTCGATTTTACCCTATTTTCAAAAATAAATGTTATTACGATACAATTTAACTGTCATTAGGAAAACCTTCAAAAAAGAAATAAATGTTATGATATATTAAATAAAAGGGATTCTGCTTTTAAACTAAATACTACTTACGTGCATCGCTTCGTAAGGTTTACACCAAGACGGCGAGTCATGTTCCTGCATATTTTTACTACGTAATCCGTGAAAGAATATGCCACGTGTCTTGGGTCGATTTGGTGATTGCGGCAGTATATCGTCAAGTTGCTTCAGCATTTTAGCTTTCCTAGAATTCTCTTCCGTTATCATTGGTATCAATAGTTCATTATAAACATTCAGCATGGACGACAACGCCCGGTAATTGTGGAGTAATCTTATAACCACGCGAGGGTCAAAAAAACCATATGTAAGGGCAAAACGATCAAAGTTTCTTAAGTATGGAGCACACGAAAGAATTGTCTTCGAAAATAATCGCGGAAGACCGCGTTCACGAGCATATTCGTTTATAATGACTGCTTGCAAGTGATGGGGATCTCCAGCAAGGACTGCCTTGCCATGCTCTTTTGATACTTGAGCAACAGCAACCATAATTTCAGGTTCTGTACACTGGCCGGCTGCATGCCTAAAATGATTGGAAGGAAAGCCCATTTGCAAAAAATTGCCAAATGTGTCGCAAGTGCCAATCGTTACTCGATACTGCCCTATACTCCTCCTCCTGTGAATTTTTAGTTTGCGTCCGGACTTGGGGTGTTTCCGCCTCTCTTCAAGTAGAGTAATGATCACGGGACGACAGGCTGAGTGTATGCGTGGATGGTGGGGTGGACGAAGGGAGATACTTAGGGCTTTGCACGACGAGTTCAACATCCATCCAGGAAGCCATGCACAGCATGAGTGTTTGTTTTTTACGAGTTCCTTTAACAAAACATGGCGTATGCAGAGAGGCAAACTCGCTGAAACCGGTAATCTCGACTATCAGATATACCGCGCGCAGAGGCGAATGATACTATGTCAGTGTGTCTTCGTATGGTGTACCCCAGATACCTGTGCAATCGATTGCTTTCTCAACCTTTCAATACCATCTATAGGGAAGAAAACAAAGAGAGCATTAACAAAAACCAAATTCTCAACGGGACGCCCGTACCAAGGTAAACATAGAGGAGGAAGACGTGGCAGGAAAAGATGCTAAGTGAAGTTGCCTGTCACCGGCTTCGAGCGCTGAGTAAAGGTGACATTAGTTTTGAAGAAGGATACAGGCGCGTTATAGCGGATCGTGCACCCTCTAAAATGGCGAAACCCCAAATTGGTTTTAGACCGGACGATTGTTCGGTGTCTATGCTCAGTATTCCATAAAACGCCCAGCGCCTGATGTTACGGAAGCCCTAAGTGTAACCATAAGCACTACTGCGGCCCAAGCACGCGGTACTGCCCTTTCTTAAAAGGAAGTGGTAGAGTTGGTTAGGGTAGAAGTCATGACCGTTGACTACCTCAAGACATTTTAGAAAGGTGATGAACTGGGGGCGATAGAAAGTGCTCTCCCAAATAGACTCCGTAGCCAGCAGGAGTCAAATGTCAAACCTCAATTTGCTGGCTGTGCTTTCCGTACAGGTTGGAAAAGGGCGGCGGAGCAACTGAAGACTATATGTAAACGCTACTTAAGGCTTCGAGATAATATAACGTTCTTCATACTTTCAGAGTTCATACTGAGGGATCTAGTGGCGTAAAGGGCTGTCACCGTTAGGGGCCATTCAGAAATAACAGCATCCGCCTACTTACCGGACATGGCAGAAATACCCACACCTGAAGTATGAGGCCTAATCGGCTGTGACGTGAACGTTCACCACACAGCGTGGGGCAGTTCAAATGATAACTCAAGTGTGTTCTTGAATATTTCCTAGAAAGCCATGTGATTTTTCTAAATCTAAGTAGAGAACTCGCATTTGGGAACGTAATTAGGGAGAAGGAGTTAGATCATACTCTCGCCAGTCCTTACGTAAGATCCTCTATCCCGGGGAGGTCTCTTTGTCCGACCACCAACATATACGGTTCGACATTGAGGCCTCCAGATATCCCAAATATACAAAGTGCGAATTGTTTTGTTTTATACTTTCCGAAAACATGAACACATTTCTGCATTTTCCTAACCGCGGGTTCCACAAAAGATCAAAAAGTCTAAAAGAGAAGTCCCTTGGTAGAATCAGAGCCTTCAAAAGCTCGAATAAGAGGCCTGAAAATCTTTCAACAGGGCTAAAAGTTCGGTGATTTGATTCAGTACAAAGAAGCTCTCACCACATATAATGTCGAGCTGAGACGTTCTGGAAGAAATAAACAGTCTCTTAGGTGCAACGGGGCTCTAGAAACCCTAACTATAGAACACGACGATTGTATATACACTCTAAACAAGCCAAGCGGAGATAACGTAGGTTGGCCTAAGAAAACCGGTCACCTCCTGTTAGAAATACACTTTTCTGAATGCTTATGGAAGGCGAAACCTGAGAACCGGACGTTTCCATGAGACAAAAAAACGTCGCGTTCGAGGGACCACAGTATCCCTAATAAAATCTTTTGCGCGGAACGGGTGCACCATTTATCGGAATTAGACGGGATAAGACCGTCTCTCTACTGCAGCAGAGCGCGGCAACTTTGGTCACACACTCGCTAGACTTTACAAGGCTAGCCTTCTAATGCGTTATGTATCTCGTGACTGGAATAAGGTCAAAGTGGTCTTTATATCGAAAGCGGGGAGCAAAAATGAGCAACTGTTAAAATCTTAAAGACAAATTTTTGGGAGTTCCCTTGTTCGTAAAACAATGGAGAAAGCCTCAGACCACTTCATTATGGAAGCCCGTTTGGAAACTAGTCCCCTACGCCAGTACCAGTTTATCTATTACGGCCAGCACGACGACAATATATGGGCTGACCGGTATAATGGAGAGCCCAAAATACGCTGAGCAAGCTGTTTCGTTGCTTTCATTGATATACAGGGAGTTTTCAATAATACATCGTAAAGGGCTGAAGAGTGTAATGTGTGATTCTGGCTTAATAATGTTTGTTTGCTAAAAATAAAATCGGGCCTTACTTAGGTTGTTAAGTTCGCGCACAAAAAGGTTGACAGCGGGAGATTGTTGTTTGACATTATTCCATAAATTGAAAGTGACTTTTTGTTCAAATTTTGCTGGTCACTGAGAAAAATTGTCATTCATATTTCATTTACACTCGATACAACACGTCACCTTTGCAAACTACAGCTGGATAATTTTTGTATTTTGCCGCTGTTAGTGAAAACAAACAAAAAAAAATATACGAGAATTTAAATAATTTAAAAAGAAAAGGAGAGAAGGAAAAAGGAAAAAAATAAGCAAAAGAGGTTTAAGAAAGTAACCATATGTTTTGAAATATAAAGGGTGTGAAGGAGGAAGCGAAGAAATAGAAAAAAAAAATTAAAAAGATATATACATAAAATTTTTTCGTTCGGATTCTTGGTTGGTATTGTCCGTGATAATATCAGCCCGTCTCCCTATGGAGACTGGGTCTGATCTTATAACTACTGAAGATTTGAACTATCGAAGATTTTTATATGCATGCCATTGCGCACACCAAGAGAGCGAGGATGGGTGAGAATAAAGTTCTTTTATCTCCCTCTGATTTGAGTCCCACAGCCATGCCGATGAAGATCAATTTGTACGATTGCTTGTCGAAATGCAATTTTTTGGTATTTGTCGAAACGTGTGCAAACGCTGAAGGGAATCGTATGAATAACAATTCCGATCTCTTTTTTTACGACTACCTGAAGGATTTCACCATGTACGGCTTGCACAAATAACGATTTTATTAAGAAGAATTTAAAGACGTACATACCGAGGTCGTTCACCGAGAGGTTTGGTGTCATTCGAAACATTCCATGCCATCAGTCTGGCAACTCTGTCGCGCGGTATAGTCGTCTATATTTTGTTTCGGCAATTAATATTTTAATTTTTTGTTGAATTTCGTGGCTATTTTGCCTTATAGTGTATGAATTTATAATATACTTTGAGAGGAAAGTGAGTGAATTCAAAGTAAAAGAAATATTTTTTCTTTACGCTTTGATAAATCTCTCTTTTTTTTTTTTTTTGTTTTCTCTCTTTTTCTCTGGTTATTATTTCGGTGTTTGTAGTTTGTTTTGCTATTGATCTCTCGTTACAATGTCAACGTAACAGAGAAGTTTTGCACAAATTGGTTGACAGATTTTTATGTTGAGCATTTTTTTTTTTTTGCAATTTGTCTTTCTGTTTCTTTATAATTCACTTTTGTCTTTTAGACTGATATGGAGTGTTTATATACACCTTGTCGCGCAAAAACAGGCCCGGAATCGGATAGATTCGTTTCTTGTTAGCTCTGCGAACGCTTTTGTCATGCAAATTGTGCCGGTATTCTCGGCCGTGCTGCTGATGCAGTCGCTGACCCTTCTAAAGGCTTAAGATGGTCATGTCCTGACTGTAGGCAGCGGGGCACTGATTTTTACAAACTTTTAACGGAGATGCTAAATGGTTTCTCGGAATTGAGTAGAAATTTCGGCTCCTTGTAGGAGAAGTTTGAGCTAATTAAGTCTAGGTTTGATGAATGTCGTTTTATTGAGCATCATCTTCTACCCAAGCCAGAAAAATAACATCTCGTAGCGTAGCGTGTGGGACGTCACTTCTGAGTTCCTCCAAATCTGATTCGTTGGTTCAAGTTACCGCTCCCTCTAACTCTAAAATGAACAGTAATGTTTGCGATATTGCTGAGTCCTTCGGTTTTAAGCTACGCTGAAGTGGCAAGGGTATCTCCGCCCAGAGCCGCACTCAATCTAATCAAGCGCCATCGGCTAAAAATAATGAAGAGAAAAATAAATCATCCTCTTCCCCTGGCTGTTCGCATGTGAACGCTGGTCACCAGACTGGGCAAGTCGCACAAGCTGCTGGTGCAAGGGCGATAACGCCATCTATACTCTCCCTAACTCTAAACCGTGAACCCTCCTGTTCCAAGTAATGACATTTGATTGACGGCAGTTTTTCCCAGAAAAGCTATATTTGTGTCAAGACTGGCACCTGAAACATCGGTGGATAATATAAAAAGTTATCTGGCGGCGAAAGTCCCGTCAGTCAACTTAAAGCGCGTTAACATTTTTAAAATGGCTCCTTCTCAATCTAGGGCAATCTCCTCTTTTAAAATACTAGTTCCGACAGAAAACAGTGATATGTTTTTAAACAAACCATTGTGGCCACTAGGATCCTTAATTAAAGAATTTATCCCTCGAGATCGTCCCCGTAATACTAAAGCAATAGTCTTGTCGCCTTCAAAAAACTAAATGTTTCTTCAGACCCATTATCTCTCATTTATCAAAAAGTTAGGGGCCTAAATTCAAAAATTCATTCTACTTTTCTAAATTCAGTGTGCACGAAGTTTTTCTGTTTGGCCTTCACTGAAACTTGGCTAAAACCTGATCTTCATTCGTCAGAACTTTTTCATCATTCGTTATAAGTCTTTAGAAATGATCGAGTGAATCGCATTGGTGGTGGTGTATTAATTGCCATATCTGCGTCAGTCCCGTCCAATTTAATTGAATTTCCCACTTCTCTTAACGTTGAATTTATCGCCATTCGTGCGAAAATACCTAATAAACATCTATTTATAACCTGCTCCTACATTCCCCCAAATTCTGATATCTCCATTTACAAGAAACACGCTGCCCTCATTTGTGAAGTGGCCAAGCTGTCTAGACCCACCGATCTGGTCGTTGCATTGGGTGACTTCAACTTGCCTCAAGTCAATTCTGGCTGTTTGGTTCCTACTTCAACGTCTGATAGGGCTGTTGTGTTATTTAGTGAATTGTTTGATCATAATTTTGGTCAATATAATCGTACCCCCAATTGTAATGGTAGACTGCTTGATCT
>NW_024006256.1:0-5949 GCF_014805625.2 Glossina fuscipes | reverse complement strand
ATTTTTATAGGCGTGGCATTCGATTTTACCCTATTTTCAAAAATAAATGTTATTACGATACAATTTAACTGTCATTAGGAAAACCTTCAAAAAAGAAATAAATGTTATGATATATTAAATAAAAGGGATTCTGCTTTTAAACTAAATACTACTTACGTGCTTCGCTTCGTAAGGTTTACACCAAGACGGCGAGTCATGTTCCTGCATATTTTTACTACGTAATCCGTGAAAGAATATGCCACGTGTCTTGGGTCGATTTGGTGATTGCGGCAGTATATCGTCAAGTTGCTTCAGCATTTTAGCTTTCCTAGAATTCTCTTCCGTTATCATTGGTATCAATAGTTCATTATAAACATTCAGCATGGACGACAACGCCCGGTAATTGTGGAGTAATCTTATAACCACGCGAGGGTCAAAAAAACCATATGTAAGGGCAAAACGATCAAAGTTTCTTAAGTATGGAGCACACGAAAGAATTGTCTTCGAAAATAATCGCGGAAGACCGCGTTCACGAGCATATTCGTTTATAATGACTGCTTGCAAGTGATGGGGATCTCCAGCAAGGACTGCCTTGCCATGCTCTTTTGATACTTGAGCAACAGCAACCATAATTTCAGGTTCTGTACACTGGCCGGCTGCATGCCTAAAATGATTGGAAGGAAAGCTCATTTGCAAAAAATTGCCAAATGTATCGCAAGTGCCAATCGTTACTCGATACTGCCCTATACTCCTCCTCCTGTGAATTTTTAGTTTGCGTCCGGACTTGGGGTGTTTCCGCCTCTCTTCAAGTAGAGTAATGATCACGGGACGACAGGCTGAGTGTATGCGTGGATGGTGGGGTGGATGAAGGGAGATACTCAGGGCTTTGCACGACGAGTTCAACATCCATCCAGGAAGCCATGCACAGCATGAGTGTTTGTTTTTTACGAGTTCCTTTAACAAAACATGGCGTATGCAGAGAGGCAAACTCGCTGAAACCGGTAATCTCGACTATCAGATATACCGCGCGCAGAGGCGAATGATACTATGTCAGTGTGTCTTCGTATGGTGTACCCCAGATACCTGTGCAATCGATTGCTTTCTCAACCTTTCAATACCATCTATAGGGAAGAAAACAAAGAGAGCATTAACAAAAACCAAATTCTCAACGGGACGCCCGTACCAAGGTAAACATAGAGGAGGAAGACGTGGCAGGAAAAGATGCTAAGTGAAGTTGCCTGTCACCGGCTTCGAGCGCTGAGTAAAGGTGACATTAGTTTTGAAGAGGGATACAGGCGCGTTATAGCGGATCGTGCACCCTCTAAAATGGCGAAACCCCAATATGGTTTTAGACCGGACGATTGTTCGGTGTCTATGCTCAGTATTCCATAAAACGCCCAGCGCCTGATGTTACGGAAGCCCTAAGTGTAACCATAAGCACTACTGCGGCCCAAGCACGCGGTACTGCCCTTTCTTAAAAGGAAGTGGTAGAGTTGGTTAGGGTAGAAGTCATGACCGTTGACTACCTCAAGACATTTTAGAAAGGTGATGAACTGGGGGCGATAGAAAGTGCTCTCCCAAATAGACTCCGTAGCCAGCAGGAGTCAAATGTCAAACCTCAATTTGCTGGCTGTGCTTTCCGTACAGGTTGGGAAAGCGCGGCGGAGCAACTGAAGACTATATGTAAACGCTACTTAAGGCTTCGAGATAATATAACGTTCTTCATACTTTCAGAGTTCATACTGAGGGATCTAGTGGCGTAAAGGGCTGTCACCGTTAGGGGCCATTCAGAAATAACAGCATCCGCCTACTTACCGGACATGGCAGAAATACCCACACCTGAAGTATGAGGCCTAATCGGCTGTGACGTGAACGTTCACCACACAGCGTGGGGCAGGTCAAATGATAACTCAAGTGTGTTCTTGAATATTTCCTAGAAAGCCATGTGATTTTTCTAAATCTAAGTAGAGAACTCGCATTTGGGAACGTAATTAGGGAGAAGGAGTTAGATCATACTCTCGCCAGTCCTTACGTAAGGTCCTCTATCCCGGGGAGGTCTCTTTGTCCGACCACCAACATATACGGTTCGACATTGAGGCCTCCAGATATCCCAAATATACAAAGTGCGAATTGTTTTGTTTTATACTTTCCGAAAACATGAACATATTTCTGCATTTTCCTAACCGCGGGTTCCACAAAAGATCAAAAAGTCTAAAAGAGAAGTCCCTTGGTAGAATCAGAGCCTTCAAAAGGTGGAATAAGAGGCCTGAAAATCTTTCAACAGGGCTAAAAGTTCGGTGATTTGATTCAGTACAAAGAAGCTCTCACCACATATAATGTCGAGCTGAGACGTTCTGGAAGAAATAAACAGTCTCTTAGGTGCAACGGGGCTCTAGAAACCCTAACTATAGAACACGACGATTGTATATACACTCTAAACAAGCCAAGCGGAGATAACGTAGGTTGGCCTAAGAAAACCGGTCACCTCCTGTTAGAAATACACTTTTCTGAATGTTTATGGAAGGCGAAACCTGAGAACCGGACGTTTCCATGAGAAAAAAAAACGTCGTGTTCGAGGGACCACAGTATCCCTAATAAAATCTTTTGCGCGGAACGGGTGCACCATTTATCGGAATTAGACGGGATAAGACCGTCTCTCTACTGCAGCAGAGCGCGGCAACTTTGGTCACACACTCGCTAGACTTTACAAGGCTAGCCTTCTAATGCGTTATGTACCTCGTGACTGGAATAAGGTCAAAGTGGTCTTTATATCGAAAGCGGGGAGCAAAAATGAGCAACTGTTAAAATCTTAAAGACAAATTTTTGTGAGTTCCCTTGTTCGTAAAACAATGGAGAAAGCCTCAGACCACTTCATTATGGAAGCCCGTTTGGAAACGAGTCCCCTACGCCAGTACCAGTTTATCTATTACGGCCAGCACGACGACAATATATGGGCTGACCGGTATAATGGAGAGCCCAAAATACGCTGAGCAAGCTGTTTCGTTGCTTTCATTGATATACAGGGAGTTTTCAATAATACGTCGTAAAGGGCTGAAGAGTGTAATGTGTGATTCTGGCTTAATAATGTTTGTTTGCTAAAAATAAAATCGGGCCTTACTTAGGTTGTTAAGTTCGCGCACAAAAAGGTTGACAGCGGGAGATTGTTGTTTGACATTATTCCATAAATTGAAAGTGACTTTTTGTTCAAATTTTGCTGGTCACTGAGAAAAATTGTCATTCATATTTCATTCACACTCGATACAACACGTCACCTTTGCAAACTACAGCTGGATAATTTTTGTGTTTTGCCGCTGTTAGTGAAAACAAACAAAAAAAAATATACGAGAATTTAAATAATTTAAAAAGAAAAGGAGAGAAGGAAAAAGGAAAAAAATAAGCAAAAGAGGTTTAAGAAAGTAACCATATGTTTTGAAATATAAAGGGTGTGAAGGAGGAAGCGAAGAAATAGGAAAAAAAAATTAAAAAGATATATACATAAAATTTTTTCGTTCGGATTCTTGGTTGGTATTGTCCGTGATAATATCAGCCCGTCTCCCTATGGAGACTGGGTCTGGTCTTATAACTACTGAAGATTTGAACTATCGAACATTTTTATATGCATGCCATTGCGCACACCAAGAGAGCGAGGATGGGTGAGAATAAAGTTCTTTTATCTTCCTCTGATTTGAGTCCCACAGCCATGCCGATGAAGATCAATTTGTACGATTGCTTGTCGAAATGCAATTTTTTGGTATTTGTCGAAACGTGTGCAAACGCTGAAGGGAATCGTATGAATAACAATTCCGATCTCTTTTTTTTACGACTACCTGAAGGATTTCACCATGTACGGCTTGCACAAATAACGATTTTATTAAGAAGAATTTAAAGACGTACATACCGAGGTCGTTCACCGAGAGGTTTGGTGTCATTCGAAACATTCCATGCCATCAGTCTGGCAACTCTGTCGCGCGGTATAGTCGTCTATATTTTGTTTCGGCAATTAATATTTTAATTTTTTGTTGAATTTCGTGGCTATTTTGCCTTATAGTGTATGAATTTATAATATACTTTGAGAGGAAAGTGAGTGAATTCAAAGTAAAAGAAATATTTTTTCTTTACGCTTTGATAAATCTCTCTTTTTTTTTTTTTTTGTTTTCTCTCTTTTTCTCTGGTTATTATTTCGGTGTTTGTAGTTTGTTTTGCTATTGATCTCTCGTTACAATGTCAACGTAACAGAGAAGTTTTGCACAAATTGGTTGACAGATTTTTATGTTGAGAATTTTTTTTTTTTTGCAATTTGTCTTTCTGTTTCTTTATAATTCACTTTTGTCTTTTAGACTGATATGGAGTGTTTATATACACCTTGTCGCGCAAAAACAGGCCCGGAATCGGATAGATTCGTTTCTTGTTAGCTCTGCGAACGCTTTTGTCATGCAAATTGTGCCGGTATTCTCGGCCGTGCTGCTGATGCAGTCGCTGACCCTTCTAAAGGCTTAAGATGGTCATGTCCTGACTGTAGGCAGCGGGGCACTGATTTTTACAAACTTTTAACGGAGATGCTAAATGGTTTCTCGGAATTGAGTAGAAATTTCGGCTCCTTGTAGGAGAAGTTTGAGCTAATTAAGTCTAGGTTTGATGAATGTCGTTTTATTGAGCATCATCTTCTACCCAAGCCAGAAAAATAACATCTCGTAGCGTAGCGTGTGGGACGTCACTTCTGAGTTCCTCCAAATCTGATTCGTTGGTTCAAGTTACCGCTCCCTCTAACTCTAAAATGAACAGTAATGTTTGCGATATTGCTGAGTCCTTCGGTTTTAAGCTACGCTGAAGTGGCAAGGG
Source organism: Glossina fuscipes (assembly GCF_014805625.2). NCBI lineage: Eukaryota > Metazoa > Arthropoda > Insecta > Diptera > Glossinidae > Glossina > Glossina fuscipes. Next base: position 1,131 of record NW_024006256.1, on the reverse strand, counting down.
TATCTCCGCCCAGAGCCGCACTCAATCTAATCAAGCGCCATCGGCTAAAAATAATGAAGAGAAAAATAAATCATCCTCTTCCCCTGGCTGTTCGCATGTGAACGCTGGTCACCAGACTGGGCAAGTCGCACAAGCTGCTGGTGCAAGGGCGATAACGCCATCTATACTCTCCCTAACTCTAAACCGTGAACCCTCCTGTTCCAAGTAATGACATTTGATTGACGGCAGTTTTTCCCAGAAAAGCTATATTTGTGTCAAGACTGGCACCTGAAACATCGGTGGATAATATAAAAAGTTATCTGGCGGCGAAAGTCCCGTCAGTCAACTTAAAGCGCGTTAACATTTTTAAAATGGCTCCTTCTCAATCTAGGGCAATCTCCTCTTTTAAAATACTAGTTCCGACAGAAAACAGTGATATGTTTTTAAACAAACCATTGTGGCCACTAGGATCCTTAATTAAAGAATTTATCCCTCGAGATCGTCCCCGTAATACTAAAGCAATAGTCTTGTCGCCTTCAAAAAACTAAATGTTTCTTCAGACCCATTATCTCTCATTTATCAAAAAGTTAGGGGCCTAAATTCAAAAATTCATTCTACTTTTCTAAATTCAGTGTGCACGCAGTTTTTCTGTTTGGCCTTCACTGAAACTTGGCTAAAACCTGATCTTCATTCGTCAGAACTTTTTCATCATTCGTTCCAAGTCTTTAGAAATGATCGAGTGAATCGCATTGGTGGTGGTGTATTAATTGCCATATCTGCGTCAGTCCCGTCCAATTTAATTGAATTTCCCACTTCTCCTGACGTTGAATTTATCGCCATTCGTGCGAAAATACCTAATAAACATCTATTTATAACCTGCTCCTACATTCCCCCAAATTCTGATATCTCCATTTACAAGAAACACGCTGCCCTCATTTGTGAAGTGGCCAAGCTGTCTAGACCCACCGATTTGGTCGTTGCATTGGGTGACTTCAACTTGCCTCAAGTCACTTGGTGTAACACTGATAATTCTGGCTGTTTGGTTCCTACTTCAACGTCTGATAGGGCTGTTGTGTTATTTAGTGAATTGTTTGATCATAATTTGGGTCAATATAATCGTACCCCCAATTGTAATGGTAGACTGCTTGATCT
>NW_024006255.1:0-2083 GCF_014805625.2 Glossina fuscipes | reverse complement strand
GTGTTCATACATATATTTAAAGAAAAACCACAATATACATAATATGTTATATATGAAAATGTTAAAGATGTAATGCCAGTGCAGAATTTTATTTTATCTGTAGAGATAGGCGTGTGTATCATTACGTAATCGCGCTGTTTGAATACAGCTACATACACACGAGTGCTTTTAAATGAAGTTTTTTATTTGTAAATTTATCGGTTTGTAATTATTATTATTATTCTTACTATAACTTTGGACTAATGAATTCTTAGACTAAAGCAAAAAGACATTAAGCACTAGCAATACAGGCTACCGGCTCTAACTTATAAAAGTACATTAGATAATGAGCCTAGTAGTTTTTATAAAGTAATATATTGTATGGATATTCTGTTCTGTAGCTGATTGTAGAAAATCTATAGGGGTAATCGTTCCAAATGCAATACTTCTAGCCAAGGTAAAGTTAAGGCAGTCACAGAGAATGTGCGTTATAACGAGAATTTGTGCACAATTGCAGATTGGGAAGCAAGGCTTCTCCCAGATCCATTGGTGAGTTTCAATTGTATGACCAACGCGAATTATCGAATATGTTTGGATTTTGATTTTCCCAATATTTATTGGATGTAAAGGTGGAATTAATTGAGGATTAATAGAGGAGTAGTGCTGATGATGGTATTGTAGATTTCCTTCTGTAATTTTCTCTTTAACTTTTTTTCCATTGTATCTTTGCACATCCAACTTTTCCATGACGTCATCCATAATTAGAGGAGCAGAAGCAGCATCCTTTGCCGGTCGATCAGCCTGCTCATTTACCATTAAACCGATATGACTAGGCACACATAACATTTTAATTTTTCCGCTGTGTGTTGTAATTATATTCCTTAATTTGTTGACGGTGCTCCATCTCGACGTCGAAGGATTCCGAATAGCTTGTAATACAGATAAAATGTCAGTAACAATGACGGTTTTGAGTTTGTTTTTATGGGCAAGGTTCGCACCGTGAAAGATAGCTCTGGCTTCGGTTGTGAATGTTGAAGTACTTTCGTGAAATATGTGATTGAAAGGAACCTGCCCTAAAACATCTACCACGGCGCAAACAGGTGGCAGACCAAAAGATTTTGAGCCCTGTGTGTGCAAAAGATTCCAACCGGTACTCTCCACTATTTTGGTTTTTTCAGCTATTAGAATCCTGAAGATGTAATTTAGAGTATCTTCTTTCTTATGCATAGACAGCGAAATGTCAAAAGAGCAATCTTTCAAACCAAAACACCAAAATAGGGGAACATTTTTAAGGGAATGTCCAATTCCTTTGCAACGTGCAAACTATAGTCAATTGCAGACGGCGACTTTTGAATTTTCTTCGCAATAATAATCTTTCTCACGCCATCAACGAAAAAAGATTTGTTTGAATTAAGAAGCTTGGGGACTATTTTAGTTTTTAACTCATAAAGTCTGTTTTCCAAAGTTGGGAGACTAGTTTCAATTATAATATTATTTATGGGCGTCGTACGAAAAGCATAACAACTTGCTCTGCCGGCTTGGTGATAGACCGGTTTAAGGATGTTGATATTAGATTTGCAGCTATTGCCATAAATTATCAAAGCATAGTCAATCTTGCTTAACACAAGCATTTTGGTAAGATAAGCGATAGTGTTAATATGCGCATGGCTTCTCCAAGCAACGTACTGTATGAAATTCACCCATGTTAAAATAGTATTTTTTAACGGAAGACAGTGTGCTTTCCAACGATATTTGTTGGAAAACGCGAGCCCGAGGATATGGAGCGTCTGCAAGTTTAGTACTGGTAAGTCATTAATATACACGAGTAGATTTCCTGCATCGCATGTCTGCTTTCGACAAATGTGTATTTTTTTTGATTTTGGTGTGGAAATTTTAGCCCTTACGAGTTTGCCTATGCGGAGATCTCTCGTCTAATAGATTCGAGGATGTTGATTGCCTTTGTGCTATCTTTTTCTTTTGTAAAAATGTATATATCGTCCGCGTAGAGACAATGTTCGATTCTCGGCAAAGAATTTTGCTAATTTCGTTGAAGGCGATATGGAAAAGCGTGACAGAAATAGGAGACTCTTGCAGAATGCCATTC
>NW_024006254.1:0-2083 GCF_014805625.2 Glossina fuscipes | reverse complement strand
GTGTTCATACATATATTTAAAGAAAAACCACAATATACATAATATGTTATATATGAAAATGTTAAAGATGTAATGCCAGTGCAGAATTTTATTTTATCTGTAGAGATAGGCGTGTGTATCATTACGTAATCGCGCTGTTTGAATACAGCTACATACACACGAGCGCTTTTAAATGAAGTTTTTTATTTGTAAATTTATCGGTTTGTAATTATTATTATTATTATTACTATAACTTTGGACTAATGAATTCTTAGACTAAAGCAAAAAGACATTAAGCACTAGCAATACAGGCTACCGGCTCTAACTTATAAAAGTACATTAGATAATGAGCCTAGTAGTTTTTATAAAGTAATATATTGTATGGATATTCTGTTCTGTAGCTGATTGTAGAAAATCTATAGGGGTAATCGTTCCAAATGCAATACTTCTAGCCAAGGTAAAGTTAAGGCAGTCACAGAGAATGTGCGTTATAACGAGAATTTGTGCACAATTGCAGATTGGGAAGCAAGGCTTCTCCCAGATCCATTGGTGAGTTTCAATTGTATGACCAACGCGAATTATCGAATATGTTTGGATTTTGATTTTCCCAACATTTATTGGATGTAAAGGTGGAATTAATTGAGGATTAATACAGGAGTAGTGCTGATGATGGTATTGTAGATTTCCTTCTGTAATTTTCTCTTTAACTTTTTTTCCATTGTATCTTTGCACATCCAACTTTTCCATAACGTCATCCATAATTAGAGGAGCAGAAGCAGCATCCTTTGCCGGTCGATCAGCCTGCTCATTTACCATTAAACCGATATGACTAGGCACACATAACATTTTAATTTTTCCGCTGTGTGTTGTAATTATATTCCTTAATTTGTTGACGGTGCTCCATCTCGACGTCGAAGGATTCCGAATAGCTTGTAATACAGATAAAATGTCAGTAACAATGACGGTTTTGAGTTTGTTTTTATGGGCAAGGTTCGCAGCGTGAAAGATAGCTCTGGCTTCGGTTGCGAAAGTTCAAGTACTTTCGTGAAATATGTGATTGAAAGGAACCTGCCCTAAAACATCTACCACGGCGCAAACAGGTGGCAGACCAAAAGATTTTGAGCCCTGTGTGTGCAAAAGAGTCCAACCGGTACTCTCCACTATTTTGGTTTTTTCAGCTATTAGAATCCTGAAGATGTAATTTGGAGTATCTTCTTTCTTATGCATAGACAGCGAAATGTCAAAAGAGCAATCTTTCAAACCAAAACACCAAAATAGGGGAACATTTTTAAGGGAATGTCCAATTCCTTTGCAACGTGCAAACTATAGTCAATTGCAGACGGCGACTTTTGAATTTTCTTCGCAATAATAATCTTTCTCACGCCATCAACGAAAAAAGATTTGTTTGAATTAAGAAGCTTGGGGACTATTTTAGTTTTTAACTCATAAAGTCTGTTTTCCAAAGTTGGGAGACTAGTTTCAATTATAATATTATTTATGGGCGTCGTACGAAAAGCATAACAACTTGCTCTGCCGGCTTGGTGATAGACCGGTTTAAGGATGTTGATATTAGATTTGCAGCCATTGCCATAAATTATCAAAGCATAGTCAATCTTGCTTAAGCGAGCATTTTGGTAAGATAAGCAATAGTGTTAATGTGCGCATGGCTTTTCCAAGCAACGTACTGTATGAAATTCACCCATGTTAAAATAGTATTTTTTAACGGAAGACAGTGTGCTTTCCAACGATATTTGTTAGAAAACGCGAGCCCGAGGATATGCAGCGTCTGCAAGTTTAGTACTGGTAAGTCATTAATATACACGAGTAGATTTCCTGCATCGCATGTCTGCTTTCGACAAATGTGTATTTTTTTTGATTTTGGTGTGGAAATTTTAGCCCCTGACGAGTTTGCCCATGCGGAGATCTCTCGTCTAATAGATTCGAGGATGTTGATTGCCTTTGTGCTATCTTTTTCTTTTGTAAAAATGTATATATCGTCCGCGTAGAGACAATGTTCGATTCTCGGCAAAGAATTTTGCTAATTTCGTTGAAGGCGTTATGGAAAAGCGTGACAGAAATAGGAGACTCTTGCAGAATGCCATTC
>NW_024006253.1:0-4753 GCF_014805625.2 Glossina fuscipes | reverse complement strand
ACACCATCGAAAAACTCTCCATAAATTAATGGATAAGAAAAGGGAATATAACAGCCAACAACATTAAAAATCCATGGAACGTTGGGCATATTAAAGGCATCTACTTATTTATCGCTTTGTTTGAGGCGAGAAGTAATATTTTTGACCAAAGCCAAATGCTGAAAGTAAACCGCAATATCAGACGGTGAAGGAATGTAAGAGCTTCTAATATATGCATTACAAGTATGTGGGTTTGTTTTAACGCCCGCAAATTCAGCAGTTGCTGATATAAAAGGATCAACCAAAGATGACGGTAAGCAACGATTAACCGCAATTTACACTTCCCCACCAGTTTTGTACAATTTGTCACACCTAAAGATGTCAAACTCCGAGTAAAAAATCTCCCGTCAAATATCCTCGGCTTAAGCCAAGTTTCTGTAAATGCTATCGTAAGATAATTAGAATTAACAGAACTTACAAACGCATCGTGTAGTTTCGTATTAAGACCACGGACACTTTGATGCAGTATTTCCAGCATACGCCTGCTCTCCATTACTCCTTTGCCTGGCGAACAAATTCTTGAATAAAAAGGGCTTTTGACCAAAACTTTGCCGAAATAATTCGTTCAAATAGGGCTGCCGGAGCGATAATTTTGAACGAAGCAATATTGCTCTGATGTGCTGGATTAAACTTAAAAACGTAAAACTGCCTTGTATCCTCCACTAAGAGCTTGTTATTTAAGTACTTCACAATCGCTTCCAGCGGCGGTCCCCTCTGATGTGTTTGGTAGATAGATAGCTCTTCATCTGTTCTTTTCTCTACTCTTCTCTGGCCCCTAACAAGAGTAAGAAGCAGCATCGTGTGAACTAATCAGCTCAACTAAGGATGCCAGGCTGGTTGACGCAACCAGCGATGCTGACACGGTCGAGGGCCCCGATGCTCCAGAACTTGCAGCGTTCGTTAATGTCGGACTATTCACTGCCTCAGCATAGCTAACCCTCGGGGGATTAAAGGTTTCCATTAACTCCAACAACTCCATCAACTAAGTTGTCCGGTAACAGATCAATAGGCGGCACGCCAGCAGGTCCTTCAATGGAGGGAGACCAGGTCCAAAGTTGGGGATATCAGTCTGACCCGCTTCCAAAGGGGACGGACAGCACGCCACAGCGCCATTTGAACATTTTTTTGTTTGGTTTGTGTAAATAAAACTCTTTGCATTTTTTTTTGTCGTTTTAAAAATTATGCTAATGTCAGCTGATTAGCGTAAGCTTTTCTTGTCAAATGTAATGTAACCAAAAGCATTGTAAGAATCAAGTCAACAAACGGCATAAACTATAAATGAGTGCTTTCAATCTCAATAAGGCCTCTAAGATTCTTTCAACTGTGTTTTGATTTTGTTGCGGTGTTAGGTTTGGCGGGCATTGTTAGGGTTCGTCTCGTCTACTCATCCTTCGGTGGTGGATGTAAAAGCTTCCTATGTGGTGGCTACAAGAATTACATTGACTAAATATACATACTCTAGATCGTTCGATTCTCTTGTAATTTTTTGGAATAAAAGTAGGGTTTTATGTCGTGTGTCCGAAGTAACGATCTCCGTTTCTGTGACCATTAGTAAGATTACGGCAACAATTAGCATTCAGGCGGATAGATGGACTGAGAACACACACACATTTCAAATAATGTGTAGGCTACACAGGGCCTCTGATGCTTTTTGGTGTGTGCTGTAAATAGTTTGACGAAAGAATGAAATTTCAATATTCTATAATACCGAGTTGGTCTGGCCGATTTTAAAAGTTAATTTTTTGCTTATTACTCACAAGTTAAAGGAAATATATCTACAGAAATGGGAAAAATTTATCATGCCTACCCAACGTTGTAGTGTACCAAAATTATATTTGTTTTCAATATTTTTATAACGCGCCGAAGCAAGCGTCAAAAATCGCATAAAGTATATAAATTCTTGTCCAGTTTCAAATTCGGAACGCACCTAAGCATGTCCGCCTGTTCGACTGTCCGTCTGCGCAATCGTGCGAGTCTGTGGCAAACATTCTTTCGTTCACGAAAATGATGACACCTCCTACAATTTACTAGCTACAGTCTATCGACTATAGTTACCGCGATTTGTACTACATTTTTAAACCGGTTTTGTAGATGTTTTTAAGATTAAAATGAGTTTCCGATCTACATTTTCGATTAACTGTAAGTTAAACTTTCTGCGTAATGTCAACCAACAGTTTCAGTGATCAGTCTCGTGCGTAGCAATACTAGACGGCAGACAGGCACCTCTAAATCAATTCAGGAATTCGATATGATCTCAACAAACTCATATATAGGAGATCAGATGAAAATTTCTGGTTATTACAAATGAAAGTTAATGCGGCACTAGTAGTGCTACGCTATAATTTCCAATATTATTACCAAAACAAGCAGAAATGGTGAGCCGACCTAAGAATCTATTTAATTTGAAAGAATTCGGCTGGCAAGATTTTATGCAAGGTCCTTGTAGCCGGAAGTTTGCTGCGTCCGGCCGTTATTTACTTTACTCTCTGCAGAATTCTCTTAATAGTGTAAAGGTGACTTCAAAAGACAAGTTTAGAAACTACTTGGACAAGGTTTCCTACCTCAATGTAATTATTAATGCATAGTAAGGGCCATTATATACTTAAGTAAAATTTACTGTCAATAACAGAAATATATAATGTAAATACAAGTGAAAACACTAGAGCTGGCCAAAGTGAACCATTAAATGACCTACACCACCAACGTTTATTCGCATAACGGTTTTTTCAAAATAGTCGTTCGATCTAAGCCATTTGTACCAAGTTTCAAGATAATATCTTAAAGACTGCGGCTTGCAGGTTGAACATAAGAAAACAACAAAGACAGACGGAGAGACGGACAAGAAAGTTTAGATCGGCATAATAAAAAGGGGGATCTATCTTAAGTCTTTCTGGGTGATGTATACATGCCTCTTAACTTAACCATTATAACCACCTATACTATTAAATAGGGAGTAAAATATATCAATACTTTTCATCACCTTTGCCCCCAGTTGTAATTTAATAACAAAAACGATTGTATTTTGCAACCTTCCAGTTATCTAAAATACCGTTTAACGTTCATTTCTCGACAAGACAATTTGGTTCATGGAGCAAGGCATCCCTATGTTGATAAAAAGCACGCTTGCTCGTATAGGAAAGCGTTCTTCAAGTACTCCGTCACATGGTGGGGAAACTATAAAGAAAGTCATTATCAAATTGGGACCATTATCATGCTTCGTAAATGGTTTGGGGGCGTTGTTTTTGTATAAGAAAAGTATATATACGGACGAAGAGTGTAGTAAGGATGAACCGAACAATTTAGTCTTGGTGGGGTATTGTGGAACGAAAGACTTTCTAGATTATCGGACAAGTATTTCCGGTTGCCGCACGGTAATAATTTCTGCAAAGTTGCTTCCGAGTGCAGTTATCCTGTCCAATAAGATTTTCATTTGATTTTTAATAAATGTAGAGCACACAGTTACAGATTGCAGCAATAATAATAAGGGTATTATATATTCCTGAGTTTTAAATGTACAAATATGTACATATGAACAAACAAACATATTAACAAATTTAATTTAAGTTAATACTAATTAAGAATTATATACGCAGCAAAAACCAATACTGGTAAGAGTAACGTCGAGCTGGCCATAATTGTAGCTCCGTTATTGCCCGAAGAGTCGCTATCTTTATTTAATATCACAATTCTACCTTCAACTCCGGGATAGACAAAGTTATGTTTTTCAATGTATTGCACTGCAGCTTCGTAATCATTAAGCTGTAACCGCTGAGGCGGCAGAGCGTCCTTTTCAACAAAATCATGCCCATCACCGCCATTCAACAGAAATTTCGGTAGAATAACATTATAAAACTTGCTGTCCACCAGATCCATAAAAGCGGGTACATTACAATCGGCGCAACGCACCGCTGCCTTTATAACGCGTTTACCAACTTCTTTACTATAGTCATAGACAACATGAATGCCGGACATTTGCAGGAAACCTCCGTTCGAATCCCTTTTATGCATACTGGCGGAATGTTCGAGTGCCTTACGTACGGTTTTCCCAGTGATTTTTGTAACAAGCAAATCATTATTAAAAGGTAAAACGTTTAAAACATCCGTAGCAAAAATTGAACCATCCGAACGCTTCTCTATGGAAGTTCTTATGCCTTCGGGTAAAAAACGGAAATAAATTCCTGTCCTACAGAACAAATATTAATCGGCAATTATTAGTAATACCTCCACCCGCAGAAAAAGCTATGGGGGCATCTGTCCAATAGGAACCACCCAGGTCTTCTAAAACGCGAGCGTAAACCATAGAGTCTGTCACCATATTACCCATATTGCATTCTTCGCGACGACACTTCTCAGCGCGGCCATCCAAGTAGACTTTAGTATGACCAATAATATTAGTCTCCAAGGCGGTAATATTTGGCCTGTACACTTCCAATAATTCTAATACATCATTTTCACGTGGCACCGAAGCATTCAATAAAATTGGTGTACCATCGTATTCTATTAAATTGCCGTCCTTATCGAACTGTTAATGCAAAAAAGAATTCAAGGCAAAGTAGGGCAGATAGTTTCGGGCCTTCGAGTAAATACCTGAACATGCAGTTTACCCAAATATTTCGTGTAAGCGTAGGCCTGAACCACTGACACTTCTTTGCCACTTTTCTGTTTGATCACGGTTGGATAAGGTCCTTCAATCCGCTCAGCGTCGGGTTGCACA
>NW_024006252.1:0-4702 GCF_014805625.2 Glossina fuscipes | reverse complement strand
ACACCATCGAAAAACTCTCCATAAATTAATGGATAAGAAAAGGGAATTAAAATCCATGGAACAACAACATTAAAAATCCATGGAACGTTGGGCATATTAAAGGCATCTACTTATTTATCGCTTTGTTTGAGGCGAGAGGTAATATTTTTGACCAAAGCCAAATGCTGAAAGTAAACCGCAATATCAGACGGTGAAGGAATGTAAGAGCTTCTAATATATGCATTACAAGTATGCGGGTTTGTTTTAACGCCCGCAAATTCAGCAGTTGCTGATATAAAAGGATCAACCAAAGATGACGGTAAGCAACGATTAACCGCAATTTACACTTCCCCACCAGTTTTGTACAATTTGTCACACCTAAAGATGTCAAACTCCGAGTAAAAAATCTCCCGTCAAATATCCTCGGCTTAAGCCAAGTTTCTGTAAATGCTATCGTAAGATAATTAGAATTAACAGAACTTACAAACGCATCGTGTAGTTTCGTATTAAGACCACGGACACTTTGATGCAGTATTTCCAGCGTACGCCTGCTCTCCATTACTCCTTTGCCTGGCGAACAAATTCTTGAATAAAAAGGGCTTTTGACCAAAACTTTGCCGAAATAATTCGTTCAAATAGGGCTGCCGGAGCGATAATTTTGAACGAAGCAATATTGCTCTGATGTGCTGGATTAAACTTAAAAACGTAAAACTGCCTTGTATCCTCCACTAAGAGCTTGTTATTTAAGTACTTCACAATCGCTTCCAGCGGCGGTCCCCTCTGATGTGTTTGGTAGATACATAGCTCTTCATCTGTTCTTTTCTCTACTCTTCTCTGGCCCCTAACAAGAGTAAGAAGCAGCATCGTGTGAACTAATCAGCTCAACTAAGGATGCCAGGCTGGTTGACGCAACCAGCGATGCTGACACGGTCGAGGGCCCCGATGCTCCAGAACTTGCAGCGTTCGTTAATGTCGGACTATTCACTGCCTCAGCATAGCTAACCCTCGGGGGATTAAAGGTTTCCATTAACTCCAACAACTCCATCAACTAAGTTGTCCGGTAACAGATCAATAGGCGGCACGCCAGCAGGTCCTTCAATGGAGGGAGACCAGGTCCAAAGTTGGGGATATCAGTCTGACCCGCTTCCAAAGGGGACGGACAGCACGCCACAGCGCCATTTGAACATTTTTTTGTTTGGTTTGTGTAAATAAAACTCTTTGCATTTTTTTTTTGTCGTTTTAAAAATTATGCTAATGTCAGCTGATTAGCGTAAGCTTTTCTTGTCAAATGTAATGTAACCAAAAGCATTGTAAGAATCAAGTCAACAAACGGCATAAACTATAAATGAGTGCTTTCAATCTCAATAAGGCCTCTAAGATTCTTTCAACTGTGTTTTGAATGTATTGCGGTGTTAGGTTTGGCGGGCATTGTTAGGGGTCGTCTCGTCTACTCATCCCTCGGTGGTGGATGTAAAAGCTTCCTTTGTGGTGGCTACAAGAACATTGACTAAATATATATACTCTAGATTGTTCGATTCTCTTGTATTTTTCTGTGACCATTAGTAAGATTACGATAACAATTAGCATCCAGGCGGATAGATGGACTGACAAACATGTCTAGAAAGGTTCACATTTCAAATAATATGTAGGCTGCACAGGGTCTCTGAGACTTTTTGGTGTGTGCTGTAAATAGTTTGACGAAAGAATTCTATAATACCGAGTTGGTCTGGCCGATTTTAAAAGTTAATTTTTTGCTTATTACTCACAAGTTAAAGGAAATATATCTACAGAAATGGGAAAAATTTATCATGCCTACCCAACGTTGTAGTGTACCAAAATTATATTTGTTTTCAATATTTTTATAACGCGCCGAAGCAAGCCTCAAAAATCGCATAAAGTATATAAATTCTTGTCCAGTTTCAAATTCGGAACGCACCTAAGCATGTCCGCCTGTTCGACTGTCCGTCTGCGCAATCGTGCGAGTCTGTGGCAAACATTCTTTCGTTCACGAAAATGATGACACCTCCTACAATTTACTAGCTACAGTCTATCGACTATAGTTACCGCGATTTGTACTACATTTTTAAACCGGTTTTGTAGATGTTTTTAAGATTAAAATGAGTTTCCGATCTACATTTTCGATTAATTGTAAGTTAAACTTTCTGCGTAATGTCAACCAACAGTTTCAGTGATCAGTCTCGTGCGTAGCAATACTAGACGGCAGACAGGCACCTCTAAATCAATTCAGGAATTCGATATGATCTCAACAAACTCATATATAGGAGATCAGATGAAAATTTCTGGTTATTACAAATGAAAGTTAATGCGGCACTAGTAGTGCTACGCTATAATTTCCAATATTATTACCAAAACAAGCAGAAATGGTGAGCCGACCTAAGAATCTATTTAATTTGAAAGAATTCGGCTGGCAAGATTTTATGCAAGGTCCTTGTAGCCGGAAGTTTGCTGCGTCCGGCCGTTATTTACTTTACTCTCTGCAGAATTCTCTTAATAGTGTAAAGGTGACTTCAAAAGACAAGTTTAGAAACTACTTGGACAAGGTTTCCTACCTCAATGTAATTATTAATGCATAGTAAGGGCCATTATATACTTAAGTAGAATTTACTGTCAATAACAGAAATATATAATGTAAATACAAGTGAAAACACTAGAGCTGGCCAAAGTGAACCATTAAATGACCTACACCACCAACGTTTATTCGCATAACGGTTTTTTCAAAATAGTCTTTCGATCTAAGCCATTTGTACCAAGTTTCAAGATAATATCTTAAAGACTGCGGCTTGCAGGTTGAACATAAGAAAACAACAAAGACAGACGGAGAGACGGACAAGAAAGTTTAGATCGGCATAATAAAAAGGGGGATCTATCTTAAGTCTTTCTGGGTGATGTATACATGCCTCTTAACTTAACCATTATAACCACCTATACTATTAAATAGGGAGTAAAATATATCAATACTTTTCATCACCTTTGCCCCCAGTTGTAATTTAATAACAAAAACGATTGTATTTTGCAACCTTCCAGTTATCTAAAATACCGTTTAACGTTCATTTCTCGACAAGACAATTTGGTTCATGGAGCAAGGCATCCCTATGTTGATAAAAAGCACGCTTGCTCGTATAGGAAAGCGTTCTTCAAGTACTCCGTCACATGGTGGGGAAACTATAAAGAAAGTCATTATCAAATTGGGACCATTATCATGCTTCGTAAATGGTTTGGGGGCGTTGTTTTTGTATAAGAAAGGTATATATACGGACGAAGAGTGTAGTAAGGATGAACCGAACAATTTAGTCTTGGTGGGGTATTGTGGAACGAAAGACTTTCTAGATTATCGGACAAGTATTTCCGGTTGCCGCACGGTAATAATTTTTGCAAAGTTGCTTCCGAGTGCCGTTATCCTGTCCAATAAGATTTTCATTTGATTTTTAATAAATGTAGAGCACACAGTTACAGATTGCAGCAATAATAATAAGTGTATTATATATTCCTGAGTTTTAAATGTATAAATATGTACATATGAACAAACAAACATATTAACAAATTTAATTTAAGTTAATACTAATTAAGAATTATATACGCAGCAAAAACCAATACTGGTAAGAGTAACGTCGAGCTGGCCATAATTGTAGCTCCGTTATTGCCCGAAGAGTCGCTATCTTTATTTAATATCACAATTCTACCTTCAACTCCGGGATAGACAAAGTTATGTTTTTCAATGTATTGCACTGCAGCTTCGTAATCATTAAGCTGTAACCGCTGAGGCGGCAGAGCGTCCTTTTCAACAAAATCATGCCCATCACCGCCATTCAACAGAAATTTCGGTAGAATAACATTATAAAACTTGCTGTCCACCAGATCCATAAAAGCGGGTACATTACAATCGGCGCAACGCACCGCTGCCTTTATAACGCGTTTACCAACTTCTTTACTATAGTCATAGACAACATGAATGCCGGACATTTGCAGGAAACCTCCGTTCGAATCCCTTTTATGCATACTGGCGGAATGTTCGAGTGCCTTACGTACGGTTTTTCCAGTGATTTTTGTAACAAGCAAATCATTATTAAAAGGTAAAACGTTTAAAACATCCGTAGCAAAAATTGAACCATCCGAACGCTTCTCTATGGAAGTTCTTATGCCTTCGGGTAAAAAACGGAAATAAATTCCTGTCCTACAGAACAAATATTAATCGGCAATTATTAGTAATACCTCCACCCGCAGTAAAAGCTATGGGGGCATCTGTCCAATAGGAACCACCCAGGTCTTCTAAAACGCGAGCGTAAACCATAGAGTCTGTCACCGTATTACCCATATTGCATTCTTCGCGACGACACTTCTCAGCGCGGCCATCCAAGTAGACTTTAGTATGACCAATAATATTAGTCTCCAAGGCGGTAATATTTGGCCTGTAAACTTCCAATAATTCTAATACATCATTTTCACGTGGCACCGAAGCATTCAATAAAATTGGTGTACCATCGTATTCTATTAAATTGCCGTCCTTATCGAACTGTTAATGCAAAAAAGAATTCAAGGCAAAGTAGGGCAGATAGTTTCGGGCCTTCGAGTAAATACCTGAACATGCAGTTTACCCAAATATTTCGTGTAAGCGTAGGCCTGAACCACTGACACTTCTTTGCCACTTTTCTGTTTGATCACGGTTGGATAAGGTCCTTCAATCCGCTCAGCGTCGGGTTGCACA
>NW_024006251.1:0-1803 GCF_014805625.2 Glossina fuscipes | reverse complement strand
TCACGGTTGGATAAGGTCCTTCAATCCGCTCAGCGTCGGGTTGCACACCATTGTAGAGGAATGTGTTTGTGTGACCACCAATAACAAGGTCGACGTCAGGGCATTGTCGGGCAATGTCTTGATCCATTTGATACCCTGAATGGCCAAGAGCAATAATTATATTCACCCCTTGAGCTTTCAAACGTGCAGCTTCTTTACTAAAATTTAATCAAACAAAATGCGATTAATTTAACAATTTTTCAACCTTCGTTCTTAAGCCATTTCGATTTATATTCAACTTTAAAGGAATGTTGAAATTTTCGAAAATGGAATTAAATTCGAGTGATTTTTTTCACGAAGGAAAGGGAAATGTATTCGCTGACTGTATGTCTTATTGATATCAATTAATACTTACTTAATGGATTCAATTTCTGGAAAATATTCCACTTCATTGGGTTGTGTCAGAAATTTGGTGTCCGGCGTTAAGTAACCAACAACGCCTATACTAACTCCTTTAACAAGCAATACGGTTGAATTATGTAAACTTTTGGTAGCTGCCAGTTCGGGCACTTTTCGCAAATCTAAATTGGTAGCTAGCACCGGAAATTCCGCCTTATTCAGAAACGGTATTAAACCTTCGACATTTTCATCAAATTCATGATTGCCTAAGGACTGCAAAGAAAATTGGATTACTGGGTGTAGAATCAATTAAAATGTATTATTGTTAATGATTACTATGACGGAGACTCACATCGTTAACTGAGAAACGCTAATCCACTGAATAAAACAAACAAATTCAATTCCGACAAAATAAAGTTTCACAAAGAAATATTCAAAGATTCGCTTATTAACATCTAAGGCATTCTTTGTGGGTAGGGACTGTAGAGGATGTTGGAAAAAGAAATTTCAAGACTAAACTATAAAGTCAGTGCTTTAATAATATAAAGAACGAAAACTGAAAAGTGAAATTCATCATGTCGACTAGTCAGCTACCCGAAAAACCAGCTTTAGATATGAGCTAGTGGCTTATTCAAGTCCCGTCTATTGTACTTCAATAAACTCACGTTTAGGCACATTTTTAGATGAATTAGACGCACGTTTAGATGAATTTTCTAACATAACCTCAAAATGCAAAAGAGTAAAATTTCGTGGGAATTGCGAAATCCAACGCTTTAAAATTAAACGTTACACAGGGAACTAAAGAATGTAACATATTTCTGAAACAGAAGAGAACATAAGTTAGGCAAACAATACAGTGAGTGAGCCGAAATTGCGACATGATGGGGAAACGAATGCCCCTCCGCGTACTACATTGTTATGGCTTTTAAAGTTATATTATACTACGGTACGTTTCATCTTTTAGACGAAATGGGAACTTTTTGATTTTGTTTGTGACTAATAAGGGTACCCTTTTCGTATACTTCTTTTGAGGTTATGTCCTAGCAATTACTTTCTTCGAGTTGAATTTCGCGAAAATTACGCACTTAAAAATCGAACGAGATGCCCTCCACCAACATTTGCAGTTGAAAATTTGTGGCCACTGGAGTCACCCTAATAAATTGCAGTTTTATCTGAGATTCCCTAATACGTATTCTCCGGTTGTAATAAGAGAAAAGAAAATACAAAAACTGTACGCGATATTGGTTCGAATTGATTGTTCACGCTTCATTCACAAATACGCCACCTGACCCGGCATATAAGGGATTGGTTTGGTCCGGAAGACGAAAATAGGACCCATTTTCGCGCTCTTACAGAGATTGCTCATCGATTTCTGCTTATCTGTTCGTTGTTGCACTTACAAAATTGCAAGCATTAACTTAAAAA
>NW_024006250.1:0-1803 GCF_014805625.2 Glossina fuscipes | reverse complement strand
TCACGGTTGGATAAGGTCCTTCAATCCGCTCAGCGTCGGGTTGCACACCATTGTAGAGGAATGTATTTGTGTG
Source organism: Glossina fuscipes (assembly GCF_014805625.2). Lineage (NCBI taxonomy): Eukaryota > Metazoa > Arthropoda > Insecta > Diptera > Glossinidae > Glossina > Glossina fuscipes. Next base: position 1,730 of record NW_024006250.1, on the reverse strand, counting down.
ACCACCAATAACAAGGTCGACGTCAGGGCATTGTCGGGCAATGTCTTGATCCATTTGATACCCTGAATGGCCAAGAGCAATAATTATGTTCACCCCTTGCGCTTTCAAACGTGCAGCTTCTTTACTAAAATTTAATCAAACAAAATGCGATTAATTTAACAATTTTTCAACCTTCGTTCTTAAGCCATTTCGATTTATATTCAACTTTAAAGGAATGTTGAAATTTTCGAAAATGGAATTAAATTCGAGTGATTTTTTTCACGAAGGAAAGGGAAATGTATTCGCTGACTGTATGTCTTATTGATATCAATTAATACTTACTTAATGGATTCAATTTCTGGAAAATATTCCACTTCATTGGGTTGTGTCAGAAATTTGGTGTCCGGCGTTAAGTAACCAACAACGCCTATACTAACTCCTTTAACAAGCAATACAGTTGAATTATGTAAACTTTTGGTAGCTGCCAGTTCGGGCACTTTTCGCAAATCTAAATTGGTAGCTAGCACCGGAAATTCCGCCTTATTCAGAAACGGTATTAAACCTTCGACATTTTCATCAAATTCATGATTGCCTAAGGACTGCAAAGAAAATTGGATTACTGGGTGTAGAATCAATTAAAATGTATTATTGTTAATGATTACTATAACGGAGACTCACATCGTTAACTGAGAAACGCTAATCCACTGAATAAAACAAACAAATTCAATTCCGACAAAATAAAGTTTCACAAAGAAATATTCAAAGATTCGCTTATTAACTTCTAAGGCATTCCTTGTGGGTAGGGACTGTAGAGGGTGTTGGAAAAAGAAATTTCAAGACTAAACTATAAAGTCAATGCTGTAGTAATATAAAAAACGAAAACCGAAAAGTGAAATTCATCATGTCTACTAGTCAGCTTTCCCGAAATCCAGCTTTAGATATGAGCTAGTGGTTCATTCAAGTCCCGTCTATTGTACTTCCATAAATTCACGTTTAGGCACATTTTTAAATGAATTAGACGCACGTTTAGATGAATTTTCTAACATAACCTCAAAATGCAAAAGAGTAAAATTTCGTGGGAATTGCGAAATCCAACGCTTTAAAATTAAACGTTACACAGGGAACTAAAGAATGTAACATATTTCTGAAACAGAAGAGAACATAAGTTAGGCAAACAATACAGTGAGTGAGCCGAAATTGCGACATGATGGGGAAACGAATGCCCCTCCGCGTACTACATTGTTATGGCTTTTAAAGTTATATTATACTACGGTACGTTTCATCTTTTAGACGAAATGGGAACTTTTTGATTTTGTTTGTGACTAATAAGGGTACCCTTTTCGTATACTTCTTTTGAGGTTATGTCCTAGCAATTACTTTCTTCGAGTTGAATTTCGCGAAAATTACGCACTTAAAAATCGAACGAGATGCCCTCCACCAACATTTGCAGTTGAAAATTTGTGGCCACTGGAGTCACCCTAATAAATTGCAGTTTTACCTGAGATTCCCTAATACGTATTCTCCGGTTGTAATAAGAGAAAAGAAAATACAAAAACTGTACGCGATATTGGTTCGAATTGATTGTTCACGCTTCATTCACAAATACGCCACCTGACCCGGCATATAAGGGATTGGTTTGGTCCGGAAGACGAAAATAGGACCCATTTTCGCGCTCTTACAGAGATTGCTCATCGATTTCTGCTTATCTGTTCGTTGTTGCACTTACAAAATTGCAAGCATTAACTTAAAAA
>NW_024006249.1:0-1592 GCF_014805625.2 Glossina fuscipes | reverse complement strand
AATGAACTGCTTTTGAATTTAAATAGTGTTTAAATTTAACACTCAAGTTTTTGGAGTTAACCAGCAGTTAATCATCAGCATCAGGTAATTGTTCTCATAATAGTGAATCTAAATAGACGAAACTGTGTTTTTCCTTAGCTAATGTCGTTATGTAGTTGCTGTATATCAACAATAACATAGCAACTCTATCTGTGTTCATATTTATTCTTTTAGTACCCAATCCTTCCTCCTTTCTTTACATTGTGGCCGCTTTAGTACGCCAATGTACACGAAATATCGACACGATTCCTGAAATCTTCCCTTCCTTAAAGTCATTTTATTTAAGCTGTTTAATAGAATCATTCAATTGTTAAATGAACATAATGTGTTGCCAAACTGAATGCCTAGCGAAGATAAAGTTTTAGGTAAAATTTGGACGCTGTAAAACTTGCCAATGAACTGCCTTTGGATATAAATATTTTTTAAATTTAAACACTCAAGTTTTGGAATTAACCAGCAGTTAATCATCAGCATCAGGTAATTGTTCTCATAATGGTAAATCTAAATAGAGGAAACTGTGTTTTTCCTTAGCTAATGTCGCTATGTAGTTGCTGTATATCAACAATAACATAGCAACTCTATCTGTGTTCATATTTATTCTTTTACTACCCAATCCTTCCTCCTTTCTTTATATTGTGGCCGCTTTAGTACGCCAATGTACACGAAATATCGACACGATTCCTGAAATCTTCCCTTCCTTAAAGTCATTTTATTTAAGCTGTTTAATAGAATCATTCAATTGTTAAATGAACATAATGTGTTGCCAAACTGAATGCCTAGCGAAGATAAAGTTTTAGGTAAAATTTGGACGCTGTAAAACTTGCCAATGAACTGCTTTTGGATGTAAATATTTTTTAAATTTAAACACTCAAGTTTTTGGAATTAACCAGCAGTTAATCATCAGCATCAGGTAATTGTTCTCATAATAGTGAATCTAAATAGAAGAAACTGTGTTTTTCCTTAGCTAATGTCGTTATGAAGTTGCTGTATATCAACAATAACATAGCAACTCTATCTGTGGTCAAATTTATTCCTTTAGTACCCAATCCTTCCTCCTTTCTTTATATTGTGACCGCTTTAGTACGCCAACGAACACGAAATATCGACCCGATTCCTGATATCTTCCCTTCCTTAAAGTCATTTTATTAAAGCGCTTTAATAGAATGATTCAATTGTTAAATGGACATAATGTGTTGTCAAAGTGAATGCCTAGTGAAAATAATTTTTAGGTAAAATTTGGACGCTGTAAATACTTGCCAATGAACTGCTTTTGGATCTAAATATTTTTTAAATTTAAACACTCAAGTTTTTGGAATTAACCAGCAGTTAATCATCAGCATCAGGTAATTGTTCTCATAATAGTAAATACAAATAGAGAAAACTGTGTTTTTCCTTAGCTAATGTCGTTGTGTAATTGCTCTATAACAACAATAACATGGCAACTCTCTCTTTGCTCAAATTTATTCCTTTAGTACCTTCCTTTCCTTCCTCCTTTCTTTATATTGAGGCCGCTTTAGTAGGCCCATGTACATGAAATATCGAACCGATTCCTG
>NW_024006248.1:0-1626 GCF_014805625.2 Glossina fuscipes | reverse complement strand
TGTAAATATTTTTTTAATTTAAACACTCAAGTTTTTGGAATTAACCAACAGTTAATCATCAGCATCAAGTAATTGTTCTCATAATAGTAAATATAAATAGAGAAAACTGTGTTTTTCCTCAGCTAATATCGTTATGTAATTGGTCTATAACAACAATAACATAGCAACTCTATCTGTGTTCAAATTTATTCCTTAAGTACCCAATCCTTCCTCCTATCTTTATATTGTGGCCGCTATAGTAGGCCAATGTACACGATATATTGACCCGATTTCTGAAACCTTCCCTTCCTTAAATTCATTTTATTTAAGCGCTTTAATAGTATGATTCAATTGTTAAATGAACATAATGTGTTGTCAAACTGAATGCCTAGGGAAGATAAGTTTTTAGGTAAAATTTGGACGCTGTAAAAACTTGCCAATGAACTGTCTTTGAATGTTAATATTTTTTAAATTTAAACACTCAAGTTTCTGGAATTAACCAGCAGTTAGTCATCAGCATCATGTAATTGTTCTCATAATAGTAAATATAAATAGAGAAAACTGTGTTTTTCCTGAGCTAAAGTCGTTATGTAATTGGTCTATAACAACAATAACATAGCAACTCTATCTGTGTTCAAATTTATTCCTTTAGTACCCAAACCTTCCTCCTTTCTTTATATGGTTGCCGATTTAGTAGGCCAATGTACATGAAATATTGGCCCGATTCCTGAAACCTTCCCTTCCTTAAATTCATTTTATTTAAGCGCTTTAATAGTATGATTCAATTGTTAAATGAACATAATGTGTTTTCAAACTGAATGCCTAGTGAAAATAAATTTTTAGGTAAAATTTGGACGTTGTAAACACTTTACAATGAACTGCTTTCAAATGTAAATATCTTTTAAATTTAAACACTCAAGTTTTTGGAATTAACCAGCAGTTAATCATCAGCATCAAGTAATTGTTCTCATAACGGTAAATATAAATGGAGAAAACTGTGTTTTTACATAGCTAATGTCGTTATGTAATTGGTCTATAACAACAATCACATAGCAACTCTATCTGTGTTCAAATTTATTCCTTTCGTACCCAATGCTTCCTGCTTTCTTTATATTGTGGCCGCTTTGGTAGGTCAATGTACATAAATATCGACCCGATTCCTGAAGCCTTCCAATCCTTAAATTCATTTTATTTAAGCGCTTTAACAGTATGATTCAATTATTAAATGAACATAATGTGTTGTCAAACGAATGCCTAGCGAAAATAAATTTTTAGGTAAAATTTGGACGCTGTAAAGACTTGCCAATGAACTGTCTTTGAATGTTAATATTTTTTAAATTTAAACACTCAAGTTTTTGGAATTAACCAGCAGTTAGTCAGCAGCATCAGGTAATTGTTCTCATAATAGTAAATACAAATAGAGAAAACTGTGTTTTTCCTTAGATAATGTCGTTATGTAATTGGTCTATAAAAACAATAACATAGAAACTCTATCTGTGTTCAAATTTATTCCTTTAGTACCCAATCCTTCCTCCTTTCTTTATATTGTTGCCGCTTTAGTAGGCCAATGTACACGAAATATCGACCGGATTCCTGAAATCTTCCCTTCCTTAAATTCATTTTATTTAAACGGTTTAATAGTATGAT
>NW_024006247.1:0-1626 GCF_014805625.2 Glossina fuscipes | reverse complement strand
TGTAAATATTTTTTTAATTTAAACACTCAAGTTTTTGGAATTAACCAACAGTTAATCATCAGCATCAAGTAATTGTTCTCATAATAGTAAATATAAATAGAGAAAACTGTGTTTTTCCTCAGCTAATATCGTTATGTAATTGGTCTATAACAACAATAACATAGCAACTCTATCTGTGTTCAAATTTATTCCTTAAGTACCCAATCCTTCCTCCTATCTTTATATTGTGGCCGCTATAGTAGGCCAATGTACACGATATATTGACCCGATTTCTGAAACCTTCCCTTCCTTAAATTCATTTTATTTAAGCGCTTTAATAGTATGATTCAATTGTTAAATGAACATAATGTGTTGTCAAACTGAATGCCTAGGGAAGATAAGTTTTTAGGTAAAATTTGGACGCTGTAAAAACTTGCCAATGAACTGTCTTTGAATGTTAATATTTTTTAAATTTAAACACTCAAGTTTTTGGAATTAACCAGCAGTTAGTCATCAGCATCATGTAATTGTTCTCATAATAGTAAATATAAATAGAGAAAACTGTGTTTTTCCTGAGCTAAAGTCGTTATGTAATTGGTCTATAACAACAATAACATAGCAACTCTATCTGTGTTCAAATTTATTCCTTTAGTACCCAAACCTTCCTCCTTTCTTTATATGGTTGCCGATTTAGTAGGCCAATGTACATGAAATATTGGCCCGATTCCTGAAACCTTCCCTTCCTTAAATTCATTTTATTTAAGCGCTTTAATAGTATGATTCAATTGTTAAATGAACATAATGTGTTTTCAAACTGAATGCCTAGTGAAAATAAATTTTTAGGTAAAATTTGGACGTTGTAAACACTTTACAATGAACTGCTTTCAAATGTAAATATCTTTTAAATTTAAACACTCAAGTTTTTGGAATTAACCAGCAGTTAATCATCAGCATCAAGTAATTGTTCTCATAACGGTAAATATAAATGGAGAAAACTGTGTTTTTACATAGCTAATGTCGTTATGTAATTGGTCTATAACAACAATCACATAGCAACTCTATCTGTGTTCAAATTTATTCCTTTCGTACCCAATGCTTCCTGCTTTCTTTATATTGTGGCCGCTTTGGTAGGTCAATGTACATAAATATCGACCCGATTCCTGAAGCCTTCCAATCCTTAAATTCATTTTATTTAAGCGCTTTAACAGTATGATTCAATTATTAAATGAACATAATGTGTTGTCAAACGAATGCCTAGCGAAAATAAATTTTTAGGTAAAATTTGGACGCTGTAAAGACTTGCCAATGAACTGTCTTTGAATGTTAATATTTTTTAAATTTAAACACTCAAGTTTTTGGAATTAACCAGCAGTTAGTCAGCAGCATCAGGTAATTGTTCTCATAATAGTAAATACAAATAGAGAAAACTGTGTTTTTCCTTAGATAATGTCGTTATGTAATTGGTCTATAAAAACAATAACATAGAAACTCTATCTGTGTTCAAATTTATTCCTTTAGTACCCAATCCTTCCTCCTTTCTTTATATTGTTGCCGCTTTAGTAGGCCAATGTACACGAAATATCGACCGGATTCCTGAAATCTTCCCTTCCTTAAATTCATTTTATTTAAACGGTTTAATAGTATGAT
>NW_024006246.1:0-2751 GCF_014805625.2 Glossina fuscipes | reverse complement strand
AACATAATGTGTTGTCAAACTGAATGCCTAGTGAAAATAAATTTTTAGGTAAAATTTGGACGCTGTAAATACTTTATTATGAACTGTTTTTGAATGTAAATATCTTTTAATTTTAAACACTCAAGTTATTGGAATTAACCAGCAGTTAATCATAAGCATCAGGTAATTGTTCTCATAATAGTAAATATAAATAGAAAAACTGTGTTTTTCCTGAGCGAAAGTCGTTATGTAATTGGTGTATAACAACAATCACATAGCAACTCTATCTGTGTTCTAATTTATTCCTTTCGTACCCAATGCTTCCTGCTTTCTTTATATATTGGCCGCTTTGGTAGGCCAATGTACATAAATATCGACCCGATTCCTGAAGCCTTCCAATCCTTAAATTCATTTTATTTAAGCGCTTTAACAGTATGATTCAATTGTTAAATGAACATAATGTGTTGTCAAACTGAATGCCTAGCGAAAATAAATTTTCAGGTAAAATTTGGACGCTGTAAATACTTTACAATGAACTGCTTTTGAATGTAAATATCTTTTAAATTTAAACACTCAAGTGTTTGGAATTAACCAGCAGTTATTCATCAGCATCAGGTATTTGTTCTCATAATAGTAAATATAAATAGAGAAAACTGTGTTTTTCCTTAGCTAATGTCGTTATGTAATTGGTCTATAACAACAATCACATAGCAACCCTATCTCTGTTCAAATTTATTCCTTTAGTACCCAATCATTCCTCCTCTCTTTATATTGTGGCCGCTTTAGTAAGCCAATGTACACGAAATATCGGCCCGATTCCTGAAACCTTCCCTTCCTTAAATTCATTTTATTTAAGCGCTTTAATAGAATGATTCAATTGTTAAATGAACATAATGTGTTGTCAAACTGATTGCCTAGTGAAAATAAATTTTGAGGTAAAATTTGGACTCTATTAAAACTTGCCAATGAACTGCTTTTGAATGTAAATATCTTTTAAATTTAAACACTCAAGTTTTTTGAATTAACCAGCAGTTAATCATCAGTATCAGGTAATTGTTCTCATAATAGTAAATATAAATAAAGAAAACTGTGTTTTTCCTTAGCTAATGTCGTTATGTAATTGCGCTATAACAACAATCACATAGCAACTCTATCTGTGTTCTAATTTATTCCTTTAGTACCCATTGCGTCCTGCTTTCTTTATATTGTGGCCGCTTTGGTAGGCCAATGTACATGAAATATCGACCCGATTTCTGAAACCTTCCCTTCCTTAAATTTATTTTATTTAAGCGCTTTAATAGAATGATTCAATCGTTAAGTTAACATAATGTGACGTCAACCAGAATGCCTAGTGAATATAAACTTTTAGGTAAAATTTGGACACTGTAAATACTTTACAATGAACTGCTTTTGAATGTAAATATTTTTCAAATTTAAACACTCAAGTTTTTGGAATTAACCAGCAGTTGATCATCAGCATCAGGTAATTGGCCTCATAATAGTGAATATAAATAGAGAAAACTGTGTTTTTCCTGAGCTAAAGTCGTTATGTAATTGGTCTATAACAACAATCACATAGCAACTCTATCTGTGTTCTAATTTATTCCTTTAGTACCCATTGCTTCCTGCTTCCTCTATATTGTGGCTGCTTTAGTAGGCCAATGTACACGAAATATTGGCCCGATTCCTGAAACCTTCCCTTCCTTAAATTCCTTTTATTTAAGCGCTTTAATAGTATGATTCAATTGTTAAATGAACATAATGTGTTTTCAAACTGAATGCCCAGTCAAAGTAAATTTTTAGGTAAAATTTGGACACTGTAAATACTTGACAATGAACTGCTTTTGAATGTAAATATTTTTCAAATTTAAACACTCAAGTTTTTGGAATTAACCAGCAGTTAATCATCAGCATCAGGTAATTGTTTTCATAATGGTAAATATAAATAGAGAAAACTGTGTTTTTCCTGAGCTAAAGTCGTTATGTAATTGGTCTATAACAACAATCACATAGCAACTCTATCTGTGTTCTAATTTATTCCTTTAGTACGCATTGCTTCCTGCTTCCTTTATATTGTGGCCGCTTTAGTAGACCAATGTACACGATATATCGATTCAATTTCTGAAATCTTCCCTTCCTTAAATTCATTTTATTTAAGCGCTTTAATAGTATGATTCAATTGTTAAATGAACATAATGTGTTGTCAAACGAATTCCAAGCGAAAATAAATTTTTAGGGAAAATTTGGACGCTGTAAAGACTTGCCAATGAACTGTCTTTGAATGTTAATTATTTTTAAATTTAAACACTCAAGTTTTTGGAATTAACCAGCAGTTAGTCATAAGCATCAGGTAATTGTTCGCATAATAGTAAATATAAATAGAGAAAATTGTGTTTTTCCATAGCTACTGTCGTTATGTAATTGGTCTGTAATAACAATTACATAGCAACTCTATCTGTGTTCAAATTTATTCCTTTCGTACCCAACGCTTCCTGCTTTCTTTATATTGTGGCCGATTTAGTAGGCCAATGTACACGAAATATTGGCCCGATTCCTGAAACCTTCCCTTCCTTAAATTCATTTTATTTAAGCGCTTTAATAGTATGATTCAATTGTTAAATGAACATAATGTGTTGTCAAACGAATGCCTAGCGAAAATAAATTTTTAGGTAAAATTTGGACGCTGTAAAGACTTGCCAATGAACTGTCTTTGAATGTTAATATTTTTTAAATTTAAACACTCAAGTTTCTGGAATTAACCAGCAGTTAATC
>NW_024006245.1:0-2722 GCF_014805625.2 Glossina fuscipes | reverse complement strand
AGTGAAAATAAATTTTTAGGTAAAATTTGGACGCTGTAAATACTTTATTATGAACTGTTTTTGAATGTAAATATCTTTTAATTTTAAACACTCAAGTTATTGGAATTAACCAGCAGTTAATCATAAGCATCAGGTAATTGTTCTCATAATAGTAAATATAAATAGAAAAACTGTGTTTTTCCTGAGCGAAAGTCGTTATGTAATTGGTGTATAACAACAATCACATAGCAACTCTATCTGTGTTCTAATTTATTCCTTTCGTACCCAATGCTTCCTGCTTTCTTTATATATTGGCCGCTTTGGTAGGCCAATGTACATAAATATCGACCCGATTCCTGAAGCCTTCCAATCCTTAAATTCATTTTATTTAAGCGCTTTAACAGTATGATTCAATTGTTAAATGAACATAATGTGTTGTCAAACTGAATGCCTAGCGAAAATAAATTTTCAGGTAAAATTTGGACGCTGTAAATACTTTACAATGAACTGCTTTTGAATGTAAATATCTTTTAAATTTAAACACTCAAGTGTTTGGAATTAACCAGCAGTTATTCATCAGCATCAGGTATTTGTTCTCATAATAGTAAATATAAATAGAGAAAACTGTGTTTTTCCTTAGCTAATGTCGTTATGTAATTGGTCTATAACAACAATCACATAGCAACCCTATCTGTGTTCAAATTTATTCCTTTAGTACCCAATCATTCCTCCTCTCTTTATATTGTGGCCGCTTTAGTAAGCCAATGTACACGAAATATCGGCCCGATTCCTGAAACCTTCCCTTCCTTAAATTCATTTTATTTAAGCGCTTTAATAGAATGATTCAATTGTTAAATGAACATAATGTGTTGTCAAACTGATTGCCTAGTGAAAATAAATTTTGAGGTAAAATTTGGACTCTATTAAAACTTGCCAATGAACTGCTTTTGAATGTAAATATCTTTTAAATTTAAACACTCAAGTTTTTTGAATTAACCAGCAGTTAATCATCAGTATCAGGTAATTGTTCTCATAATAGTAAATATAAATAAAGAAAACTGTGTTTTTCCTTAGCTAATGTCGTTATGTAATTGCGCTATAACAACAATCACATAGCAACTCTATCTGTGTTCTAATTTATTCCTTTAGTACCCATTGCGTCCTGCTTTCTTTATATTGTGGCCGCTTTGGTAGGCCAATGTACATGAAATATCGACCCGATTTCTGAAACCTTCCCTTCCTTAAATTTATTTTATTTAAGCGCTTTAATAGAATGATTCAATCGTTAAGTTAACATAATGTGACGTCAACCAGAATGCCTAGTGAATATAAACTTTTAGGTAAAATTTGGACACTGTAAATACTTTACAATGAACTGCTTTTGAATGTAAATATTTTTCAAATTTAAACACTCAAGTTTTTGGAATTAACTAGCAGTTAATCATCAGCATCAGGTAATTGGTCTCATAATAGTGAATATAAATAGAGAAAACTGTGTTTTTCCTGAGCTAAAGTCGTTATGTAATTGGTCTATAACAACAATCACATAGCAACTCTATCTGTGTTCTAATTTATTCCTTTAGTACCCATTGCTTCCTGCTTCCTCTATATTGTGGCTGCTTTAGTAGGCCAATGTACACGAAATATTGGCCCGATTCCTGAAACCTTCCCTTCCTTAAATTCCTTTTATTTAAGCGCTTTAATAGTATGATTCAATTGTTAAATGAACATAATGTGTTTTCAAACTGAATGCCCAGTCAAAGTAAATTTTTAGGTAAAATTTGGACACTGTAAATACTTGACAATGAACTGCTTTTGAATGTAAATATTTTTCAAATTTAAACACTCAAGTTTTTGGAATTAACCAGCAGTTAATCATCAGCATCAGGTAATTGTTTTCATAATGGTAAATATAAATAGAGAAAACTGTGTTTTTCCTGAGCTAAAGTCGTTATGTAATTGGTCTATAACAACAATCACATAGCAACTCTATCTGTGTTCTAATTTATTCCTTTAGTACGCATTGCTTCCTGCTTCCTTTATATTGTGGCCGCTTTAGTAGACCAATGTACACGATATATCGATTCAATTTCTGAAATCTTCCCTTCCTTAAATTCATTTTATTTAAGCGCTTTAATAGTATGATTCAATTGTTAAATGAACATAATGTGTTGTCAAACGAATTCCAAGCGAAAATAAATTTTTAGGGAAAATTTGGACGCTGTAAAGACTTGCCAATGAACTGTCTTTGAATGTTAATTATTTTTAAATTTAAACACTCAAGTTTTTGGAATTAACCAGCAGTTAGTCATAAGCATCAGGTAATTGTTCGCATAATAGTAAATATAAATAGAGAAAATTGTGTTTTTCCATAGCTACTGTCGTTATGTAATTGGTCTGTAATAACAATTACATAGCAACTCTATCTGTGTTCAAATTTATTCCTTTCGTACCCAACGCTTCCTGCTTTCTTTATATTGTGGCCGATTTAGTAGGCCAATGTACACGAAATATTGGCCCGATTCCTGAAACCTTCCCTTCCTTAAATTCATTTTATTTAAGCGCTTTAATAGTATGATTCAATTGTTAAATGAACATAATGTGTTGTCAAACGAATGCCTAGCGAAAATAAATTTTTAGGTAAAATTTGGACGCTGTAAAGACTTGCCAATGAACTGTCTTTGAATGTTAATATTTTTTAAATTTAAACACTCAAGTTTCTGGAATTAACCAGCAGTTAATC
>NW_024006244.1:0-6069 GCF_014805625.2 Glossina fuscipes | reverse complement strand
TTCCTTAGCTAATGTCGTTATGTAATTGCTCCATAACAACAATAACAAGGCAACCCAATCTGTGTTCAAAATTATTCCTTTAGTCCCCAAACCGTATCTTATATATTGTGGCTGCTTTAGTAGGCCTATGTACACAAAATATCGACCGGATTCCTAAAGCCTTCCCATACTTAAATTCATTTTATTTAAACGGTTTAATAGAAGGATTCAATTGTTAAGTTAACATAATGTATTGTCAACTGAATGCCTGGTGAAGATAAATTTTTAGGTAAAATTTGGACGCTGTAAAGACTTGCTAATGAACGGCATTTGGATCTAAATATTTTTTAAATCTAAACACTCAAGTTTTGGAAATAACCAGCAATTAATCATCAGCATCAGGTAATTGTTCTCATAATAGTAAATATAAATACAGAAAACTCTGTTTTCTCTTAGCTAATGTCTTTATATAATTGGTCTCTAACAACAATAACATAGCAACTCTATCTGTGTTCATATTTATTCCTTTGGTACCCAATCCTTCCTCCTTTCTTTATAGTGGGGCTGCTTTTTTGTGGCTGCATAAGGTGTCGTCAACCAGAATCCCTTGTGAAGATAAATTTTTAGGTAAAATTTGGACGTTGTAAAAACTTGCCAATGAACTGCTTTTGAATCTAAATATTTTTTAAATTTAAACACTCAAGTTTTTGGAATTAACCTACAGTTAATCATCAGCATCAGGTAATTGCTCTCATAATAATAAATACAAATAGAGAAAACTGCGTTTTTCCTTAGCTAATGTCGTTACGTAATTGCTCCATAACAACAATAACATAGCAACCCAATCTGTGTTCGAATTTATTTCTTTAGTCCCCAATCCGCTTCCTGTATATTGTGGCTGCTTTATTAGGCCCATGCACACGAAATATCGACCGGATTCCTAAAGCCTTCCCATCCTTAAATTCATTTTATTTAAACGGTTTAATAGAATGATTCAATTGTTAAGTTAACATAATGTATTGTCAAACTGAATGCCTGGTGAAGATAAATTTTTAGGTAAAATTTGCACGCTGTAAGGACTTGCTAATGAACGGCATTTGGATCTTAATATTTTTTAAATTTAAACACTCAAGTTTTGGAAATAACCAGCAACTAATCATCACCATCAGGTAATTGTTCTCATAATAGTAAATGTAAATACAGAAAATTGTGTTTTCTCTTAGCTAATGTCTTTATATAACTGGTCTATAAAAACAATAACATAGCAACTCTATCTGTGTTCAAATTTATTCCTTTGGTACCCAATCCTTCCTCCTTTCCTTATATTGGGGCTGCTTTCTTGTGGCTGCATAAGGTGTCGTCAACCAGAATCCCTCGTGAAGATAAATTTTTAGGTAAAATTTGGACGCTGTAAAGACTTGCCAATGAACTGCTTTTGAATGTAAATATATATGTAAAAATAAATGTATCTTGTATATTGTGGCTGCTTTAGTAGGCCCATGTACATGAAATATCGAACCGATTCCTAAAGCCTTCCCATCCTTAAATTCATTTTATTTAAGCGCTTTAATAGAATGATTCAATTGTTAAATGAACATAATGTATTGTCAAACTGAATGCCTAGTGAAAATAATTTTTAGGTAAATTTGGACGCTGTAAAGACTTGCCAACGAACTGCTTTTCAATGTAAATATTTTTTAAATTTAAACACTCAAGTTTTTGGAATTAACCACCAGTTAATCATCAGCATTAGGTGATTGTTCTCATAGTAGTAAATGCAAATAGAGAAAGCTGTGTTTTTCCTTAGCTAATGTCGTTATGTAATTGCTCTATAACAACAATAACATAGCAACTCTATCTGTGCTCAAATGTATTCCTTTAGTACCCAATCCTTCCTCCTTTCTTTATATTGTGGCTGCTTTAGTAGGCCCATGCACACGAAATATCGACCCGATTCCTGAAATCTTCCCTTCCTTATTTAAACGGTTTAATAGAATGATTCAATTGTTAAATGAACATAATGTACTGTCAAACTGAATAGCTAGTGAAAATAATTTTTAGGTAAAATATTGGCGCTGTAAAGGCTTGCCAATGAACTGCTTTCGAATGTAAATATTTTTTAAATTTAAACACTCAAGTTTTTAGAATTAACCATCAGTTAATCATCAGCATCAGGTAATTGTTCTCATAATAGTAAATACAAATAAAGAAAACTGTGTTTTTCCTTAGCTAATGTCGTTATGTAATTGGTCTCTAACAACAAACACATAGCAACTCTATCTGTGTTCAAATTTATTCCTTCAGTACACAATCGTTTCTCCTTTCTTTATATTGTGGCTGTTTTTTTGTGGCTGCATAATGTGTCGTCAACCAGAGTCCCTAGTGAAAATAAATTTTTAGGTAAAATTTGGACGCTGTAAACACTTGTCAATGAACTGCATTTGAATGTAAATATTTTTTAAATTTAAACACTCAAGTTTTTGGAATTAACCAGCAGTTCATCATCAGCATCATGTAATTGTTACCATAATAATAAATGTAAATAGAGAAAACTGTGTTTTTGCTTATGTAGTTGCTGTATAACAACAATAACATAGCAACTCTTTCTGTGTTCAAATTCATTCCTTCAGTACACAATCGTTTCTCCTTTCTTTATATTGTGGCTGTTCTTTTGTGGCTGCATAATGTGTCGTCAACCAGAATCCCTAGTGAAAATAAATTTTTAGGTAAAATTTGGACGCTGTAAACACTTGTCAATGAACTGCATTTGAATGTAAATATTTTTTAAATTTAAACACTCAAGTTTTGGAAATAACCATCAGTTAATCATCAGCATCAGGTAGTTGTTCTCATAATAGTAATTATAAATAGAGAAAAGTATGTTTTTCCTTAGCTAATGTCTTTATATAATTGCTGTATAACAACAATAACATACAACTCTATCTGTGTTCGAATTTATTTTTTTGGTACCCAATTCTTCCTCTTTTCTCTACATTGCGGCCGCTTTAGTAGACCAATGTACACGAAATATCGACCCGATTTCTGAAACCTTCCCTTCCTTAAATTCGTTTTATTTAAGCGCTTTAATAGAATGATTCAATTGTTAAATGAACATGATGTGTTGTCAAACTGAATGCCTATGTAAGATAAATTTTTAGGTAAAATTTGGACGCTGTAAATACTTGCCAATGAACTGCTTTTGAATGTAAATATTTTTCTAATTGAAACACAAGTTTTTGGAATTAACCAGCAGTTAATCATCAGCATCAGGTAATTGTTCTCATATTAGTAAATACAAATAAAGAAAACTGTGTTTTTCCTTAGCTAATGTCGTTATGTAATTGGTCTGTAACAACAATAACATAGCAACTCTATCTGTGTTCAAATTTATTCCTTTAGTACCCAATCATTCCTCCTTTCTTTATATTGTCGCCGCTTTTGTAGGCCAATGTACATAAAATATCGACCCGATTCCTGAAGCTTTCCAATCCTTAAATTCATTTTATTTAAGCGCTTTAAAAGTATGATTCAATTGTTAAATGAACATAATGTGACGTCAACCAGAAAGCGTAGTGAATATCAACTTTTAGGTAAAATTTGGACGCTGTAAATACTTGCCAATGAACTGCTTTTGAATGTACATATTTTTTAAATATAAGCAGTCAAGTTTTTGGAATTAACCAGCAGTTAATCATCAGCATCAGGTAATTGTTCTCATGATAGTAAATATAAATAGAGAAAAGTATGTTTTTCCTTAGCTAATGTCGTTATGTAATTGCTCTATAACAACAATAACATAGCAACTCTATCTGTGTTCAAATTTATTCCTTCAGTACACAACCGTTTTTCCTTTCTTTATATTGTGGCTGCTTTTTTGTGGCTGCATAATGTGTCGTCAACCAGAATCCCTAGTGAAGATAAATTTTTAGGTAAAATTTGGCCGCTGTAAAGACTTGCCAATGAACTGCTTTTCAATGTAAATATTTTTTAAATTTAAACACTGAAGTTTTTGGAATTAACCAGCAGTTCATCATCAGCATCAGGTAATTGTTCTCATGATAGTAAATATAAATAGAGAAAAGTATGTTTTTCCTTAGCTAATGTCGTTATGTAATTGCTCTATAACAACAATAACATAGCAACTCTATCTGTGTTCAAATTTATTCCTTCAGTACACAACCGTTTTTCCTTTCTTTATATTGTGGCTGCTTTTTTGTGGCTGCATAATGTGTCGTCAACCAGAATCCCTAGTGAAGATAAATTTTTAGGTAAAATTTGGCCGCTGTAAAGACTTGCCAATGAACTGCTTTTCAATGTAAATATTTTTTAAATTTAAACACTCAAGTTTTTGGAATTAACCAGCAGTTCATCATCAGCATCAGGTAATAGTTCCCATAACAGTAAATACAAATAAAGAAAACTGTTTTTTTCCTTAGCTAATGTCGTTATGTAATTGGTCTATAACAACAATAACATAGCAACTCTATCTGTGTTTAAATTTATTCCTTCAGTACACAATCGTTTCTCCTTTCTTTGTATTGCGGCTGCTTTTTTGTGGCTGCATAATGTGTCGTCAACCAGAATCCCTAGTGAAGATAAATTTTTAGGTAAAATTTGGCCGCTGTAAAGACTTGCCAATGAACTGCTTTTCAATGTAAATATTTTTTAAATTTAAAGACTCAAGTTTTAGAAATAACCATAAGTTAATCATCAGCATCAGGTAATAGTTCCAATAACAGTAAATACAAATAAAGAAAACTGTGTTTTTCCTTAGCTAATGTCGTTATGTAATTGGTCTATGGCAACAATAACATAGCAACTGTATCTTTGGTCGAATTTATTTCTTCAGCCCCCAATCCGTTTCCTGTATATTGTGGCTGCTTTACTAGGCCCATGTGCACAAAATATCGACCCGATTCCTGAAACCTTCTCATTCTTAAATTCATTTTATTTAAGCCCTTTAATAGAATGATTCAAGTGTTAAGTTAACATAATGTATTGTCAAACTGAATGCCTGGTGAAGATAAAATTTTAGGTAAAATTTTGACGCTGTAAAGACTTGCCAATGAAGTGCATTTGGATCTAAATATTTTTTAAATTTAAAGACTCAAGTTTTAGAAATAACCATAAGTTCATCATCAGCATCAGGTAATAGTTCCAATAACAGTAAATACAAATAAAGAAAACTGTGTTTTTCCTTAGCTAATGTCGTTATGTAATTGGTCTATGGCAACAATAACATAGCAACTGTATCTTTGCTCGAATTTATTTCTTCAGCCCCCAATCCGTTTCCTGTATATTGTGGCTGCTTTACTAGGCCCATGTGCACAAAATATCGACCCGATTCCTGAAGCCTTCTCATTCTTAAATTCATTTTATTTAAGCCCTTTAATAGAATGATTCAAGTGTTAAATGAACATAATGTGTTGTCAAACTGAATGCCTAGTGAAGATAAATTTTAGGTAAAATTTTGACGCCGTAAAGACTTGCCAATGAACTGCTTTTGAATGTTAATAGTTTTTAAATTAAAACACTCAAGTTTTAGAAATAACCATAAGTTAATCATCAACATCAGGTAATTGTTCTCATAATAGTAAATATAAATAGAGAAAAGTGTGTTTTTCCTTAGCTAATGTCGTTATGTAATTGCTCTAAAACAACATAAACATAGCAACTGTATTTGTGCTCGAATTTATTCTTTTAGCCCCCAATCCGTCTCCTACATATTGTGGCTGCTTTACTAGGCCCATGCACACAAAATATCGACCCGATTGCTGAAGCCTTCCCTTCCTTAAATTCATTTTATTTAAGCGCTTTAGTAGAATGATTCAATTGTTAAATGAACATAATGTGTTGTTAAATTGAATGCCTTTGTAAGACAAATTTTTAGGTAAAATTTGGACGCTGTAAATACTTGACAATGAACTGCTTTTGAATGTAAATATTTTTCTAATTGAAACACACAAGTTTTTGGAATTAACCGGCAGTTAATCATGACCATAAGGTAATTGTTCTCATAATAGCAATTACAAATAGAGAAAACTGTGTTTTTCCTTAGCTAATGTCGTTATGTAATTGGTCTATAACAAC
>NW_024006243.1:0-1137 GCF_014805625.2 Glossina fuscipes | reverse complement strand
GTAATCGAAACGAAAAATGAAAGAAAATTATTATAACTTTTGTACGAGAGATAACCAAAGGATACAAAAAATCAATATACTACGCATTGATACGTGTATAGGGTACACTTTAATTAAGAGTAAAAGGCAAAAAAGGTTATGCTTCTTTCAGATCACCTTTAATTTTTTCCTAATTGCAAAAATGGTTGAAAATGTATGCGAATCACGGTATGGCCTGGTTTATCTTACCTTCGCGTTCATTATTGCGAATTCAAAGAAGAATGAAGAAAAGTTAACAGTTGCCAGGCAAAGAATGCGGGGTATTTATGAAAAGCAAAAGCTACGGAAAACAAACGTTCTGAAAGACAAATGATCTTTCAAGCTATCAGATATAGTAGGTGCTAAAGAGACGGATTGCTCGTGGGCTACACAAAGAATAAGACAACAAACGGTTACTTTCAACGAGGGGTAAGTGAAAATCTGAAAGAATACATCGAAATTGTAAGGAAGGGAAAATAGTTCAAGTGACGAGACGATCAGATATGTGGATGTACCGATATGGAGAAGAGCAATCCCGCCACCCGATGGTAGCGCAGTAGCTACAACTTCCGTTCACGAGCAAGTAAAACAGCTTACAAGCGGATAGACACGCGAAAGAACAAACTAAAAAATTGGAAGCGAGGATACATTTCCGTATGTGTTAATTGATGATTAGTTGTTTGTGTGAACGAAGCAGATATGAAGAAGAGTTTTTCGGACGGACTGATGAATGCGGTGAGAGAGTCAATCGGCAATCAATTGACAAATAAAAGTTACAAAGTTTTTTTGTGTGTTTCTAATAAGGATTTCCGGGCATTACAAGCAAATTAACAAACTTAATGTGGTTGGTACATATGGTTGATGATGGCTATAATTATAGCTACATCGGTTTACAAAAATATTTTGACCACCTGTCATCTTATCGAGATTTTTGGTTATAGTAAATAAATAACTAAATAAATAACTAAAAACCAGAGTTCGACGTATACAATCATGACCTTATACAAAATGCAAAGCATAAACAATATTTTTGAAATTAACAAAAACAAGTGAGAATTTTATATTCAGTCGATCATAACTGAATCTTTTTTACCCACCACCGTGAACCTAAAAAAGAGC
>NW_024006242.1:0-1137 GCF_014805625.2 Glossina fuscipes | reverse complement strand
GTAATCGAAACGAAAAATGAAAGAAAATTATTATAACTTTTGTACGAGAGATAACCAAAGGATACAAAAAATCAATATACTACGCATTGATACGTGTATAGGGTACACTTTAATTAAGAGTAAAAGGCAAAAAAGGTTATGCTTCTTTCAGATCACCTTTAATTTTTTCCTAATTGCAAAAATGGTTGAAAATGTATGCGAATCACGGTATGGCCTGGTTTATCTTACCTTCGCGTTCATTATTGCGAATTCAAAGAAGAATGAAGAAAAGTTAACAGTTGCCAGGCAAAGAATGCGGGGTATTTATGAAAAGCAAAAGCTACGGAAAACAAACGTTCTGAAAGACAAATGATCTTTCAAGCTATCAGATATAGTAGGTGCTAAAGAGACGGATTGCTCGTGGGCTACACAAAGAATAAGACAACAAACGGTTACTTTCAACGAGGGGTAAGTGAAAATCTGAAAGAATACATCGAAATTGTAAGGAAGGGAAAATAGTTCAAGTGACGAGACGATCAGATATGTGGATGTACCGATATGGAGAAGAGCAATCCCGCCACCCGATGGTAGCGCAGTAGCTACAACTTCCGTTCACGAGCAAGTAAAACAGCTTACAAGCGAATAGACACGCGAAAGAACAAACTAAAAAATTGGAAGCGAGGATACATTTCCGTATGTGTTAATTGATGATTAGTTGTTTGTGTGAACGAAGCAGATATGAAGAAGAGTTTTTCGGACGGACTGATGAATGCGGTGAGAGAGTCAATCGGCAATCAATTGACAAATAAAAGTTACAAAGTTTTTTTGTGTGTTTCTAATAAGGATTTCCGGGCATTACAAGCAAATTAACAAACTTAATGTGGTTGGTACATATGGTTGATGATGGCTATAATTATAGCTACATCGGTTTACAAAAATATTTTGACCACCTGTCATCTTATCGAGATTTTTGGTTATAGTAAATAAATAACTAAATAAATAACTAAAAACCAGAGTTCGACGTATACAATCATGACCTTATACAAAATGCAAAGCATAAACAATATTTTTGAAATTAACAAAAACAAGTGAGAATTTTATATTCAGTCGATCATAACTGAATCTTTTTTACCCACCACCGTGAACCTAAAAAAGAGC
>NW_024006241.1:0-5403 GCF_014805625.2 Glossina fuscipes | reverse complement strand
TCATAACTGAATCTTTTTTACCCACCACCGTGAACCTAAAAAAGAGCGAAATAACTACACGGTGCTTTTTTTCTTAGATAAATGTTATAAAAACAATTTGAGATTTGATCGATTTTGTGTGATGATGGATTCAGAGACAAAAGTGTATGAAATATTTATTCACATTTGTTTTATTTTCTCTCGTATTTCAACTTAATTACGATGCATAATTAATAGCTAAAGTGGATTTAATATAAGGTGTTAACTCTTTGCTTTTTGTCACTGTTTCTCACTATTACACTTCAGGGCATTTAGTGTTCATTGCTTCTACCATCTTGATAAACATTTGCTTTCACAGCATGCATGTCCCATTCTCAACAACCATAAGGATATTTAGTATTCTCAACATTCGAAAGACTGTTTGCTCTTGGGGGATGCATACAGATGATGATGTGATTTCTCTTTTCAAGGAATGCTAGCTTCTGCAATAATCTCTTTAATGAGAGTTTGCTACTGTAACTAATTAGAATAGATTGCACTGTATTTTCCACTAAGAAGTTGCTTTCGCTCATGTATGCACGGCAAATTCGATTAGCAAGTGTCTGTTATAAAGTTAATTTTGAATTGATTAGTTTATTTAGAACTTATAAAGTTAATTGAAAAAGAATAAATAAATAAACTCAAGAATTAATAAAGTAAAAGATAAAACAATTTTTATATTAAAAAAGCTCAAGCAAAATTTTATTATAGGAAGAGAAAACTATGACACGCTTTAGCGTTGTGTACATGCATTAAGCATTGGTAGTATCATATCAGGTATTATTATTATCAAGGCGTACTACACCTGCTAAATGTTTATTAGGCGGAGCTATAGTGCATAGCAATCAAAAAATGTCCTCACTTAAAAGAGGAATACACCCATTGCTTACTTGATGGTTTCGGACGTGAAAAACGCGCAAACCTCGATGCTCACATAACTTTCCGGTCACATTGCATCTAAGCCATGGATATAAAAATTAGTGCTACCACGGCTAGCGGGCTACTGAGCAGTTTCTCACAAAAAGCATGGTCAATTACCATCCGACAAAATATCTAGAATCTAGCGATTTGAAAAATAGGTCAACTTTTCTTAATAGCTTGATTGCATTTGAGGTCGACAACAATTTTTTTCGCTTGTTACCAAAACTACTAAGCAGTCGTTCGATAAGGGTTGTAATCAACGTATTTACTTCAAATGAATTTCACGTAAGCCCAGGAAAAGAAAAAGATTACTTTTCTTCTCCTTCTATCAAGCGGCGGGAAAATTGACCATAAGTATAATGTCTGCTGTGTTGTGGAACATTCGGCGCAAGTGCTCCATAGGGATGAAGTTCTTTATAAAGCCTAATCGGCATCTCAGCGTTCCAACCTACTCCGCCTGAGATAGTTGGTGACCAGCTGTACCACCAGCTGTGTCTGTCGTTCGAGTTGTTTTGACTTTCCAATCAAACGTGCGCAAATAATTCTTCTCTGTATCTTCACCGAAAGTACTCCCTGATCACCTTCCCCATTGGCGTAGCCAAAAAAAGTACCACGCATATGAACGTCTTAAAATTATTTGATTGAACCAAGTCCTGTGTAAACGACTGCTTATGCATCGATGGTAATCTTTACACTTTGTTTAGAAGAAAAAATGTGTTCTTATAAGCTTAAGTTCGAAAGTCAGCAAAGTCCTTTGGTCCGCCTACAATTATCATAACGCTCATCATTTTCCTTATTTACCTTAATTAGGATTATGATATATAAAATTGTTGAGTAAAAGAAAATTTTCGTTACTTTCTTTCAAATATAAATTTTTTTATATTTTAAATTAACTCGTAGACCAATTAAACAAAAGTTATTAATATCCGACAACGTTTTTCCTGGTAAACCTGTTGTGCTTTTTCTGTGCAACTTCTGGAATTTTTGGGCGAAAAATTGAACCATGTGACTTTCGTAGGGCTTTTTAAAATCACATTATGAGATTTCTGTGGAGAGCGGGAAAAATCATCGATGTTTTTTAATTTTCCGAATAAACTTTATTAAAGATTGATAGACACAACACACCGATTTACGTGCTATTCATTTCGATAAAACATCTGCTCTATTTATTTATGTAAGGGGCACGCTCTTACAAACGTGCGAAGCATCATTGCCTTAAATAAAAAAAAAAATTTTATTTTTATTTAAAGAAACGCAATAAGAAACGCAAGGGAAAAAAGGAAGAAAAATTGATCGGTTTTGTAAAGAGTACCATGTGAGATTTTGAGAAGAGAGGTTTTCGCTGATGCACCGCCAATCTCGGCGAAAAGCGTGCGATAATCTATTAGCGGACGTATCCACCAGAGAAAAAAAAAATTTTAAATTCGGACCTTCCGTTGCCGCCTACCAGTAACATCACTCCTATTGACCAAAAATAACAATTTCGCAAATCAGCCCTTTTGCTATTAAAAAAGCGATAGATAGCATTACAACCTATATAGAGTCTATATCAATTCTACGCGATGGGAATTTACCTGTCCTCGCTGGGAACCCGCAACCGTGTGCAACCAAAAAGCTCATAAAATCGAAATCGTTAGCTAATTTATGTGCTATATCCGCTAAACTGCATGACAAGCTGAACTCGGTTAAAGGCGTAGTTTATGCCCCAAGCTTAAAGCATGTGCCGTAAGATGAAATTGTTCGCGAAATGAGCAGTCAAAGAATGACTGAAGTCTATAAATTCACCAAATTAAATGACGATGGAAAAGCACGCTCCCCTACAGGAAGAATTATTTTGACTTTTGACAGCTGTCGGCTACCCCCAATTGTGTATGTAGCTTGGTACAAGTGTAGAGTGGAACTCTACATTCCAAGTCCTATGAGGTGTAAAAATTGCTAACGCCTGGGTCATACGGCAAAAAGATGCACCAGTGCTCCATCTAGTGCTAACTGTGGTCTCCCTCCATACCCTGAAAACTGTACGCGTAGCTTCTGCTTAAATTGCAACGATCAACACTCGGCGTTAGACAAACAATGCCATCAATGCAATCAAAACAGAAAATTACTGTAGCATGGGTAAAGCGCGACGCATATACTTGGAAATTAATCCACCTGGAACGCAAAGAATTAGCAAAAGCAATACCTACGCTGTTGTTGCCTCGCAAAACGTGCCTAATAAGCCTTTAATTCCAACAAGGAGTTGGTGTTTTTATAAAATCAAGTATACCTCACAAAGCCATAAATTTAAGCTCTAATATACAAGCTGTAGCGATACAAATAATGTTAAACATAAAATTTACAGTGCTTTCGCTCTATATTCCACCTTCGCAATCGTTTTCTCAGCAAGAACTCAGCAATTTATTGTCCGTTGTATGGCTTTCGTTTTTGAGGAAAAATAAAATGGATCTATGGCACCGCTTTAAGAGATGTCCTGATCAGCATCAATTGTTATTATACACAAAGGCCACTGCTCTATTCAGGAAGGAATTACGGAAATCAAAGACACTTAGTTTCGAACTTTTTTCGAGAGGAATTCACAGAAATACATCGATGAAAGTTGTCTGGAACAAAATCAACAGACTCAATGGGACTTCCAACCCGAACGAAATTTCTGCCATCTGCACTCCCAATAGAACTTTAACTGACGCACATGATATTGCTAATTACTTTGAAAAAGTGTGATGCGAATACTCCTTTGACAGCAACTTCTCCAGTGCTTTCATCGAAAATAAAAGGACTCCAATATCTGTTTCAATTAATATTGATAGATGTGCCATGTTCGGAACCGCCGATGCGACATGAATGATTTGATGTAGTTGAAGAATTTGGGTCCAACATTCCATAATTTCAGGAGTATTAAAATAACATGAAGACCAACTTTGACAAATGCTTTTTCGAAATCAATTGAGAGAATTGCTACATGATTTCGTTCGGAAATTGCTTTGCTTGTGAAATAATCAATATGTAACAGAGCGTCGACGCACCGTCTGCCCCGCTTGAAACCAACTTGTTTCTTTGTTATCAGGTTCTTGGACTCAAGAAACCAATATAATCTAGATGCCACAATCGTTTCCAATACCTTTGAGAGGCAAGATAGAAGAGAGATTGGGCGACAATCCGATGCGATATGGCCAGTCAAAAATTTCCTGTTATATAGGTCCGGCAATTTCTTTTTACTTGAATTAGACAGCGCCCTGATCATTTGGTAGGAGATGCGGTCTAGACCAGGTGTCTTCCCCTTCGATTTGGAGAGACAACTTTCAAGTTCTAAGGTAGATATGCAATTTTCCGAGCCTGTGCAAATTTCCAGAACCGAATATAAATTCTATATATTATTTTATTAATACTACTAAGCTCATTGTCTAATGTACATTTATTTATATTAGAGCCGATAGCCTGTGCTGCTAGTGCTCAATGTCTTTTTTTTTTATAAATATATATTATATCCTACACATAAATATATATTATATCCTACTATATTGTGTTAGCTCAAGTGAATCTTATATTCGGTGTATCATTACATTTATACCATATTATCTCATTTTTAATTATCTTATACTGTTGTCGATAAAGTTATCTTGAATTACCAGAATATAGGATTTCATTCGATTAAAGCAGGAACGCCGTGCCGAAGGGCTTTAAGCTAGGAAACACGAGTAAATCCGTATATATTTGAATCCGTGAGGAGCCGTTCTAGAAGCGAATGAATAGGGATAGGAAGGCTAGGCTAGACGAACTGAGACACTTGACTGTAGGACTAGCCAGAAACAGAAAAAAGTCTATGGAATCTATTCATTGTAAATATGAAGATCAGATCAATATATTTCGGGAGGTACCGTACAGACTTCTTGTGGTCTGAAGTTGTGAACTATGAAATAAAGAGTAATTATTGTAGCATTGTGGGAGTGATAATTATTATAAAGAAATTTATGTTTCGCCTTTTGCCTAAATTTCCCTAAGTAGGAGAGGGACGGAAGCGTAAGTGGGTCTACATTTTTATACATAATTGAACGCCTCGTTATCCCGGCGAGCCCCACCAAGAAAATTCCTATTCAGACTAGGAATTTTCATTCTTCAAAGTGTATACATATATCTTTTCTTATTTTATATTCTATTTTCTTGTCATTTACGTTTTTTTGTAGTTTAATTTATGATTGCATTTTTCCTTTGAATGAGCACAATTCGTTTTGAAAGCACTTGCTTCATGATAAATGAGTGTGGTATAAAATGTACATTTGTATAAAATGCACTCTACGACGTGCACATATACGCGACCAACTTTTAAAGTAGTCTTCTTTTTTTGTTAATATTCAACTCACGTTTTTGTTTGCGCATAAATATAATATATTTTTTAAACAGATATATTATGTTTTACTTTATTAATCCGTAAAAACAAAATTTTATAAAAATACTTTTAAAATAAAT
>NW_024006240.1:0-5413 GCF_014805625.2 Glossina fuscipes | reverse complement strand
TCATAACTGAATCTTTTTTACCCACCACCGTGAACCTAAAAAAGAGCGAAATAACTACACGGTGCTTTTTTTCTTAGATAAATGTTATAAAAACAATTTGAGATTTGATCGATTTTGTGTGATGATGGATTCAGAGACAAAAGTGTATGAAATATTTATTCACATTTGTTTTATTTTCTCTCGTATTTCAACTTAATTACGATGCATAATTAATAGCTAAAGTGGATTTAATATAAGGTGTTAACTCTTTGCTTTTTGTCACTGTTTCTCACTATTACACTTCAGGGCATTTAGTGTTCATTGCTTCTACCATCTTGATAAACATTTGCTTTCACAGCATGCATGTCTCATTCTCAACAACCATAAGGATATTTAGTATTCTCAACATTCGAAAGACTGTTTGCTCTTGGGGGATGCATACAGATGATGATGTGATTTCTCTTTTTAAGGAATGCTAGCTTCTGCAATAATCTCTTTAATGAGAGTTTGCTACAGTAACTAATTAGAATAGATTGCACTGTATTTTCCACTAAGAAGTTGCTTTCGCTCATGTATGCACGGCAAATTCGATTAGCAAGTGTCTGTTATAAAGTTAATTTTGAATTGATTAGTTTATTTAGAACTTATAAAGTTAATTGAAAAAAAATAAATAAATAAACTCAAGAATTAATAAAGTAAAAGATAAAACAATTTCTATATTAAAAAAGCTCAAGCAAAATTTTATTATAGGAAGAGAAAACTATGACACGCTTTAGCGTTGTGTACATGCATTAAGCATTGGTAGTATCATATCAGGTATTATTATTATCAAGGCGTACTACACCTGCTAAATGTTTATTAGGCGGAGCTATAGTGCATAGCAATCAAAAAATGTCCTCACTTAAAAGAGGAATACACCCATTGCTTACTTGATGGTTTCGGACGTGAAAAACGCGCAAACCTCGATGCTCACATAACTTTCCGGTCACATTGCATCTAAGCCATGGATATAAAAATTAGTGCTGCCACGGCTAGCGGGCTACTGAGCAGTTTCTCACAAAAAGCATGGTCAATTACCATCCGACAAAATATCTAGAATCTAGCGATTTGAAAAATAGGTCAACTTTTCTTAATACACTTCCTTACCGCAAAGTGAAGCCCACACATAACTCTTGCTTTTAGCTTGATTGCATTTGAGGTCGACAACAATTTTTTTCGCTTGTTACCAAAACTACTAAGCAGTCGTTCGATAAGGGTTGTAATCAACGTATTTACTTCAAATGAATTTCACGTAAGCCCAGGAAAAGAAAAAGATTACTTTTCTTCTCCTTCTATCAAGCGGCGGGAAAATTGACCATAAGTATAATGTCTGCTGTGTTGTGGAACATTCGGAGCAAGTGCTCCATAGGGATGAAGTTCTTTATAAAGCCTAATCGGCATCTCAGCGTTCCAACCTACTCCGCCTGAGATAGTTGGTGACCAGCTGTACCACCAGCTGTGTCTGTCGTTCGAGTTGTTTTGACTTTCCAATCAAACGTGCGCAAATAATTCTTCTCTGTATCTTCACCGAAAGTACTCCCTGATCACCTTCCCCATTGGCGTAGCCAAAAAAAGTACCACGCATATGAACGTCTTAAAATTATTTGATTGAACCAAGTCCTGTGTAAACGACTGCTTATGCATCGATGGTAATCTTTACACTTTGTTTAGAAGAAAAAATGTGTTCTTATAAGCTTAAGTTCGAAAGTCAGCAAAGTCCTTTGGTCCGCCTACAATTATCATAACGCTCATCATTTTCCTTATTTACCTTAATTAGGATTATGATATATAAAATTGTTGAGTAAAAGAAAATTTTCGTTACTTTCTTTCAAATATAAATTTTTTTATATTTTAAATTAACTCGTAGACCAATTAAACAAAACTTATTAATATCCGACAACGTTTTTCCTGGTAAACCTGTTGTGCTTTTTCTGTGCAACTTCTGGAATTTTTGGGCGAAAAATTGAACCATGTGACTTTCGTAGGCCTTTTTAAAATCACATTAAGAGATTTCTGTAGAGAGCGGGAAAAATCATCGATGTTTTTTAATTTTCCGAATAAACTTTATTAAAGATTGATAGACACAACACACCGATTTACGTGCTATTCATTTCGATAAAACATCTGCTCTATTTATTTATGTAAGGGGCACGCTCTTACAAACGTGCGAAGCATCATTGCCTTAAATAAAAAAAAAAATTTTATTTTTATTTAAAGAAACGCAATAAGAAACGCAAGGGAAAAAAGGAAGAAAAATTGATCGGTTTTGTAAAGAGTACCATGTGAGATTTTGAGAAGAGAGGTTTTCGCTGATGCACCGCCAATCTCGGCGAAAAGCGTGCGATAATCTATTAGCGGACGTATCCACCAGAGAAAAAAAAAATTTTAAATTCGGACCTTCCGTTGCCGCCTACCAGTAACATCACTCCTATTGACCAAAAATAAAAATTTCGCAAATCAGCCCTTTTGCTATTAAAAAAGCGATAGATAGCATTACAACCTATATAGAGTCTATATCAATTCTACGCGATGGGAATTTACCTGTCCTCGCTGGGAATCCGCAACCGTGTGCAACCAAAAAGCTCATAAAATCGAAATCGTTAGCTAATTTATGTGCTATATCCGCTAAACTGCATGACAAGCTGAACTCGGTTAAAGGCGTAGTTTATGCCCCAAGCTTAAAGCATGTGCCGTAAGATGAAATTGTTCGCGAAATGAGCAGTCAAAGAATGACTGAAGCCTATAAATTCACCAAATTAAATGACGATGGAAAAGCACGCTCCCCTACAGGAAGAATTATTTTGACTTTTGACCGCTGTCGGCTACCGCCAATTGTGTATGTAGCTTGGTACAAGTACAGAGTGGAACTCTACATTCCAAGTCCTATGAGGTGTAAAAACTGCTAACGCCTGGGTCATACGGCAAAAAGATGCACCAGTGCTCCATCTAGTGCTAACTGTGGTCTCCCTCCATACCCTGAAAACTGTACGCGTAGCTTCTGTTTAAATTGCAACGATCAACACTCGGCGTTAGACAAACAATGCCATCAATGCAATCAAAACAGAAAATTACTGTAGCATGGGCGAAGCGCGACGCAAATACCGGGAAATTAATCCACCTGGAACGCAAAGAATTAGCAAAAGCAATACCTACGCTGTTGGCGCCTCGCAAAACGTGCCTAATAAGCCTTTAATTCTAACAAGGAGTTGGTGTTTTTATAAAATCAAGTATACCTCACAAAGCCATAAATTTAAGCTCTAATATGCAAGCTGTAGCGATACAAATAATGTTAAACATAAAATTTACAGTGCTTTCGCTCTATATTCCACCTTCGCAATCGTTTTCTCAGCAAGAACTCAGCAATTTATTGTCCGTTGTATGGCTTTCGTTTTTGAGGAAAAATAAAATGGATCTATGGCACCGCTTTAAGAGATGTCCTGATCAGCATCAATTGTTATTATACACAAAGGCCACTGCTCTATTCAGGAAGGAATTACGGAAATCAAAGACACTTAGTTTCGAACTTTTTTCGAGAGGAATTCACAGAAATACATCGATGAAAGTTGTCTGGAACAAAATCAACAGACTCAATGGGACTTCCAACCCGAACGAAATTTCTGCCATCTGCACTCCCAATAGAACTTTAACTGACGCACATGATATTGCTAATTACTTTGAAAAAGTGTGATGCGAATACTCCTTTGACAGCAACTTCTCCAGTGCTTTCATCGAAAATAAAAGGACTCCAATATCTGTTTCAATTAATATTGATAGATGTGCCATGTTCGGAACCGCCGATGCGACATGAATGATTTGATGTAGTTGAAGAATTTGGGTCCAACATTCCATAATTTCAGGAGTATTAAAATAACATGAAGACCAACTTTGACAAATGTTTTTTCGAAATCAATTGAGAGAATTGCTACATGATTTCGTTCGGAAATTGCTTTGCTTGTGAAATAATCAATATGTAACAGAGCGTCGGCGCACCCTCTGCCCCGCTTGAAACCAACTTGTTTCTTTGTTATCAGGTTCTTGGACTCAAGAAACCAATATAATCTAGATGCCACAATCGTTTCCAATACCTTTGAGAGGCAAGATAGAAGAGAGATTGGGCGACAATCCGATGCGATATGGCCAGTCAAAAATTTCCTGTTATATAGGTCCGGCAATTTCTTTTTACTTGAATTAGACAGCGCCCTGATCATTTGGTAGGAGATGCGGTCTAGACCAGGTGTCTTCCCCTTCGATTTGGAGAGACAACTTTCAAGTTCTAAGGTAGATATGCAATTTTCCGAGCCTGTGCAAATTTCCAGAACCGAATATAAATTCTATATATTATTTTATTAATACTACTAAGCTCATTGTCTAATGTACATTTATTTATATTAGAGCCGATAGCCTGTGCTGCTAGTGCTCAATGTCTTTTTTTTTTATAAATATATATTATATCCTACACATAAATATATATTATATCCTACTATATTGTGTTAGCTCAAGTGAATCTTATATTCGGTGTATCATTACATTTATACCATATTATCTCATTTTTAATTATCTTATACTGTTGTCGATAAAGTTATCTTGAATTACCAGAATATAGGATTTCATTCGATTAAAGCAGGAACGCCGTGCCGAAGGGCTTTAAGCTAGGAAACACGGGTAAATCCGTATATATTTGAATCCGTGAGGAGCCGTTCTAGAAGCGAATGAATAGGGATAAGAAGGCTAGGCTAGACGAACTGCGACACTTGACCGTAGGACGAACGGACTAGTCAGAAACAGAAAAAAGTGTACGGAATCTATTCATTGTAAATATGAAGTTCAGATCAATATATTTCAGGAGGTACCGTACAGACTTCTTGTGGTCTGAAGTTGTGAACTATGAAATAAAGAGTAATTATTGTAGCATTGTGGGAGTGATAATTATTATAAAGAAATTTATGTTTCGCCTTTTGCCTAAATTTCCCTAAGTAGGAGAGGGACGGAAGCGTAAGTGGGTCTACATTTTTATTCATAATTGAACGCCTCGTTATCCCGGCGAGCCCCACCAAGAAAATTCCTATTCAGGACTAGGAATTTTCAGTCTTCAAAGTGTATACATATATCTTTTCTTATTTTATATTCTATTTTCTTGTCATTTACGTTTTTTTGTAGTTTAATTTATGATTGCATTTTTCCTTTGAATGAGCACAATTCGTTTTGAAAGCACTTGCTTCATGATAAATGAATGTGGTATAAAATGTACATTTGTATAAAATGCACTCTACGACGTGCACATATACGCGACCAACTTTTAAAGTAGTCTTCTTTTTTTGTTAATATTCAACTCACGTTTTTGTTTGCGCATTAATCCGTAAAAACAAAATTTTATAAAAATACTTTTAAAATAAAT
>NW_024006239.1:0-19902 GCF_014805625.2 Glossina fuscipes | reverse complement strand
TTTTGCTTTTAATCAAGGAGAGAGTGCTTTACCTGACAGAATCATTCGTGATTGGAATGTCAAATTTAAAAATGAATATTTTGACCAAACAAATCACCCAACCGCGTGGTTGGGTATTGCTGCCACACTCTTCGTAATATTCCGGATTGGCACCAAGGGATTTTCGTCTTCATCGATGTCTTTCAAACGCTATGCGCGAAGTTTCAATAATAATGTAGAATTGAGAGAGAAACTACTGAAACTTAGTTTCCAAACCGATATTGCAACTCGAAATGTTTTTCAACGCTGCTGCACTTGTTGTACCGACGAACGATTGTGCATTGGATTTCTCAGCTAATTCGCGAGAAAAAGTTAATCAGACGATCTATAACTGTACATTTTACAATAACAATTAACAACTATTTCCAACGTGATTAGGAAAACTACAGTAAAGTGTTCTCAAGACCTTACCCAGATGTAATTGAATAATAAACATATTATGATTCCTCCCGAAAGCCTAAATCATCGCTAGACAATGTATTTTATAAATACTTCTTCTTATTCATGAGAGCATCAGTAAGATCCGATACACCGAACTTTAAGATGGTCTTAAGGCCAAAATTTCGTAAATGCTGAATTATTATAATTAAAATTTTTTTGATGGCTTGAGTTTTGTTCAGATTTCTAGCAGTTAAAGGCGTATCTTAGTTTGATAGACTAAAGCCAATTTTTGTGATTCTGGTAGTTTTATAGAAGGGAATACAAACTAAATGGACAAACGCAAAGCTTTGATTTAATTCGAAATCTTAAAGGCCAAGACTACTACATCCGAAGCACAGCTACGGACTTATCGAGTAGGAACCTCTTTCTCGCCGTATTTACAACATCTTTTGTTTGTGAATATAATCTTGTAGCCCGCTTTTACTATTCCCGAAATGAACAACAAGTCTATGGTAGAGCTGGCACGATCAGAAAGTCAATAAAGATTGTATCCTTCTCTTTCAATAGTGCCGGACTCTTCTACATCTATTACTAATGACAGCGATTTATATGCTAAACAATGTTTGTTAAACTGCAATACGATATTGACAAATGAGTGGAGGCAAGTGAGACAAAGGACCATTTGCATTTATTTATGTCGTATTGCTATATAAAAGTCAATCATAACTTTAATCTTCTCTTCACCGATTTTTTTTCACACTTAGCAAAAATATGGACCTAATTTTGAGACTTATAACATTTTGGCGCTTTGATCGTCTCGGGACTTCTAACGACGTTACAAGAAAAAGTTCAATGAACTCTTGTTTGTACAACACAATCTAATTCTTCTTATACTTTGACGAAATGTGGAGTTTGTTTCTTTCTTTATAAGTCTCGCTTTCGCTATTTTCGTTTGATACGTCTTTACGAAACAGGCGAAATTATAGAAAGGAAATGTGACTAGCTTTTTTCCGTTATCTTAGACAATTCGAACACTGACCTCTGAGGGATGACGTTATCAACAGACCAACATACTCCCCTCAACGTGACAATATGTTAAACGTCCTAAAATTGTCTGCACTTTAAACCATATTTAAATTTTTTTTTAACTTTCCCCTTATAAGCATAAACTCTTCCAAAACCAATTATATAATTAACAAATGTACTCTTGTTGTATGCATTCCAAATAAACTACGCTTGTTATAGGTAAATAAATAAAGACGAGAAATAATTGCGGTAACACAATGCAAACAGTCAAGGGTACATATATGACGTTGAAGCAAAAAAAAAAATTGTTTCAAAATTAGAAAATTCGCTAAAATAATTTGAGGAACAAAAATAAATTCATTTCTGAACAGATAATTAAGCAAAAAAACATTTTAAGATTCTTACATCACTATATTAATTAACAATAAAACGAAGACACTTGGATTGATATTTTTGAAGTATTTCCATAGTCGACTTGCTCACTGTTCCCCGTAGTTGTAGGCCATAGATCAAAACAGCTTGGAGGACACTTTTGTGTAAAGTGCATTTATTTTTTTGATTAAAAGATTGAGATAGAGACGGATTAGCCAGGAGAGTCTTCTGGTTTTGAAGTCAAATTGCTGGCGCTTAACTTATATTATACATTGTTAATCTTTGGTCAATACGTAGGCTAAGTTTCATTACAGAATTGTGTATTTTGTCGCCTTTCACAAATACTGAAAGATAGGAACCTTTATTCAACGTAAACGTAATATGTGCAGTATTTTTCAGTATTTATTTCGCATTCCATTTGTTCAGCCAAAGTGAATTTCTGTTTCCTAGCGAACGCTGATAGCATCATTAGACAGAAATACGATCGCTGTGTTAACAGCATGTGGCACAATTAAAATATTGTCAGCGGTCGGAAAATCTATATATTTAAAAATGGAGTTTAAGCGATTTAAAGTGCTTGACGTTCGAGTAATTTATCTTCATTAAATTTATTTGTTACTTATGTATTTATTAATTTTACATTGACTTGTTTCTGCAACTTTCCAAAATATTATTTACGGCATGATTCGCTGCATTGTAGTGTGTATTTTAGAATGTTCTAGAATATTCTAGATCATTCTTCTTCATATATCTCCATGGCACATTTTCATTGAAATTTATTGAATCAATCAATTGGTGAACATAAAATTAAGAATTTTCCAATTCATCAAAAAAAAAAAGAATGGCGAAAAGAAAATGCGTCTTAATTTCTACAGTTTGTTTTTACCGTTTGCTTTTTTTACGTGCATACACGCTGATATGTATACCACAGCGCATATTCACTTATATCCATAGGACTGTGTATGCTTTTACTTTGTCCATGCCATTAAGAGCCTGAAACAGCGGGCTGCTAATTAACAGCGTTACTATATTTATCGATAACAAAAGCAGAAGAAGTTCGTACTAATGGCGTAGTTTGAATTTTGGACGAAAATGTTGGACCGGATATTCTTGGTTAATCTGCATGTTACAATGAGCTTTGCTAGAAGTAATTTATTGTGCTTGGCACACCACGCATATCGCATTGTTATATTCGTATGCATGACTAATCACACGCTCAACTAAGCCGTAAAGTTCCCCCAAAATCGACAACCCTTTTAATTTATGGATTTTAACGTTAGTGAAAAACTGGAAGGTATTGAGGATAATTTTTGCAGTAACGACATTGGAAGACGGGTAGTTCGGATCCAAAACAATGCTTAAAGTTGTTGAAAAATTGAAAAAAAACGATTGAATTATTCCACTGAAGAAAACTCATCACGTATTACATAACCGCAGCTCATGCAAGAATTCCTTTGTATCATAATGAAGTTTACAGTGCTGTGTTCTGCGTGTAAACTCATTTTAACTTTATTTCTAGACCAAAGTAATTTTATAGTGGTTTGTTTATATTATTAGCAAACTCATTCGCTGCCTTATAGTATGTGTTCAAGCGGTTTGACAAGTGGTGTAAAAACCAATGTGCTAAAAGTAATACGCTGCATGCTAGAAGTGCATGTTCAATGCTGTATAATGCACCCGAACAGTTTATTTTATTGTGTGTGTAACCACATTACTCAGTTCATAAAATCACAGATAAGAAGATGGAAAAATTCATTAATAATAGTAATAAGACAACAATACACTTGCTTTGTATTCTACCACAGAAAAGCTTAGTATTTGTTTAAGTAAGGCACTTATGCTCGAGTAACGTCAAGAGAAGAAAATAACATCCTAAAGGTATAAATTGATTAGAAATAATGACAAAATTAATTAGCTAAGTGATGTCAAAAGTAATAAATACTTTATGGTCCATCAAAATATTAGATTTTTTTTTCACATAACTTTTTCCATCGTTTGCAAAACGACAACGGATCTCTTATTGGAAAAGTGTGAGTATTAAGAGAGGGTTTAAGAAAACCACCCTTAATGACGAAGTTACAGTATTTTTTTCAGGCTACATTATATTTTTCTGACTGTCCTAATAGATACTTT
Source organism: Glossina fuscipes (assembly GCF_014805625.2). Taxonomy (NCBI): domain Eukaryota; kingdom Metazoa; phylum Arthropoda; class Insecta; order Diptera; family Glossinidae; genus Glossina; species Glossina fuscipes. Next base: position 15,951 of record NW_024006239.1, on the reverse strand, counting down.
GACTCTTTACGATTATGTAATAAAAGCTTCGGCACTGGAAAGAAGTTTTTTCTTGTTATTTAAGGTTTCCATTAAGTGCTCGAGAAAGACTTCCTATGTCAAGTGAATCACTGCAAGGTAGCGGCAGCCTAATGTCTCAGTTGTTGATTTTTAACTTCTCTAATACGCTAATAGATTGTAACGTCCGCGTATGTACGTGTAGACGGTTTCCTTCGGTTGGCTTTTTCTCTGCTCTTTGCAAAAAAGGTAGTGCTACCTATAATAACGGAATTCTGTTAATAAAGATTTCTTTCCATAATTCTCCGCCCATATAGTAGCGTCATTTAAAGGGAGAATTATGAAAGGAGAACAAAGTTCAAGGAGCGTCTGTATAGCATAAGAGTGGACTTTGCGTAAGCAAATGGCAAATTTGTGCTAAAGATAAGAACATCAAGAAATGGTCTTTAGTGATAGAAAAAAAATCAAACAAGAAAAGAACAAAAGTAAAAAAAGGAAGTGAACAGTCTGAAATGCAGTTTTGAGCCTCGAAAGGAGTAAAAGTGCAGAAGGGAAGGAAGAAGAACATCACACCAAATAAGAAATGTGTCGACAGGAGGAATTAATTAAACAAAATTAAACGAAAATTTAAAAAAAGGTTTTACCAGGCTTAAGAAATAATAAAAAAATAAAAATAAATAAATAAACAAATGATGTCTATTGTGACATTTATGAAGTAGAAGAATAGGGGGTCTGCCAAAGATGAGGTAAGTAGGTAAGTGGGTATGTGTGTGTGCGTGGATGTATCCACAGACAGTGACTGAACGAACCAACAGCTACACGAATCCAGTCTAACGGACAGAAGAACTATACCGAAGGACCGTAGAACTGTTACGATCCCAATAGGTTTATATTATTTACAATCATTTTTAAATGTAGCTGGGCTCGCCAGGCGGGACAATGTTCAACTCCAGCTCTATATAAGTACAGGATGTTTTTAGAAACTATTTCTGTTCAATTAAAAGCAGAAATTGAAAATTCCTAAATAAAAATACGTCGACGTAGCTTGATTGAGACAATCGTTAAGTAGACGCGCGTAAAAAACAGAGAACGACTCAAGACCTAAGTTTGGGACGAGTTTTTAGGATTGACTATAAATAGGGTTTTCGAATTGTGCATTTCTGTCGTTTCTCTATTATTTTGCAAAACATAAAACAAGCGACAAATAGCATGACGATGAATATTTGAATTGCAGAGTAATGTAGAGCACTAAAAGAAATATTTTTTAGTGCGGGATGTTTATAATACTTTTCGAAAGATTGAACGCGTTTTCTAGGAAACCAAAATTAGCTTTTAAAACGGCAGGCAGCGCAATTTCAACCATTTTCATTTATTTTCAATTATTTTGAAAGAACATTCCAAAGAGAAAAACGTCGCATATTTTCACGTACCGTCATCTTGCCAGAAAAATAGGATAAAGTTGTAGGCAATGATGCAAAAATATTCTGATTAATACCAATTTATCTCAGGAAAGATCTTTGTCAAGTGAAGAAATGACTACAACACATGCAAGCACCTAATACATCGCGTTTCTGTTAGTGATTGTGGAATGCATGGTTTATAGCTTCTGTAAAAGTTTTAAGCGGAGCAATAAATGTCATTTGTTCGATTTTCTCTTCCAATCTATTTTTGAAAATCGATGGTACACTTTTTTATTTTGTTTGGCCACTGATAGCGTTATATACTGGTCCGACGGTTCGGAGTGCACTTAGTTCTCTTGTCGGTTGTAAAATTTTACTTGTAATTGTTCCGTTTGGCTAACTTCCAATAGTCAGGCATGAATTCGAGAAATGGCCTTTGTGTATTTTTAAAGAGATTCCAGTCTCATTCTTAATTCAACCAAGTCGTTTGACGGGTCATCGCCGTTAGGGATACGCGGAAGTCATTTGTAATACAATACATGGCCTATCAACCTTTTTCTATTCTCCGTTGGCAGTGTATTGTTAACCATTTCCACTATTCTTAAAAGTGGTCCCAGTTCTTTGTGGTTTTCACCGAAATTTGGTGCAGATTTAGAAGGCGTTTCTAAAGTAATCTGACATTGTTGCTTCTTTATTATTTTCTAATTCTATTTTTCACTCGGTTTTTACCTTCTTTCTTCTTGTTTCAAGACTTCTTTATCTATATGGTATTTTTGCTTAAGAGTTGCAAGTTTTTTTTAAACAGTTCTCGCTAATCTCGATCGTCAGGTTTTTGTAAGATATATATATCTTTTTGCAGTTATTTATTTTTTTATATACTTTCACACAAGAAGATTCCGCTAAACACTTGCAACGTCAGCCGAACTCTAAACATACTTATCTTTAACCTATAACCAATAACTACCATTGCATTAATAACAACATGAGAATGTATCAGCAATAAAACAAAAGCAAATAGAAATAAACATAAGGGCAACGCATGGTTTGTGCCAGCATTGAACTAAACCATAAATTGAGATGCAGGGATACATACCGATGAATGAATATGTGCTTATTTATGTATTATTATTCGTAGCAAAGGAAAAACAAAATCAAATGTAAAGAAATATTTTGATTTTTATATTCACGTCTGTTGCTCAAGACTCAAAATATTTAGCGGAAAGTTATGCAATATAATGCTTTCAATCTTATTAACGGATCAAGCGAAGACCAAGTAAATGGTAATGATCGTTGAAGATTCTACGCATTACCCGAAGCGGATTGAACAAATCATAACTGGTTCGGTGCTGTGGTAGCTACAAGAACACAAAGTGTCGTGAGACACTACTCGGGATTTGAATATTAATACGTTTTAGTACAACCGGCGGAAAAATATCTCCTAAATATGTATAATGATCTTAAAAGTAAATAGTAATTTCTCCTATTGACTTAGTTAATTCAGTGATATGCGTTAAGAAAATTTTGTTTGCTTCAATACTTCATTCAATATTTTCAAACCCTGAAACCATGACGTTAAACGCAACCATAAAAATATCAAAATTGCAGTAACCATAAAAAGAAGTTAAGCGGACGTTCTAGTTCCATGTTCAATCCATGTGCGCAGATCTCCAAAAGTAATAATTAAGCCATAGGGTTTTGAACCCTTTTCCTTTAAATTAGTCATTAATTAATCTGTCAATTCTCTCCATGGAGAATTGAAAACTTTAAAAGTACCTTTAATAAATATTTAATGATTTGTTAAATATGGTAGTTATTCATTTCCTAAAATGCGTAAGAAAAAAATGTACAAAAAATGTAAACATCATTTTAGTTTATGGTCTTTTTTGTAACGTACTATATCATATGTTATATAGTTTTTACTATAATATAAATGGTTTAGGCGAGGCCTATTATGGACATATCGCTCCAATTACTTTTGACTTGTAACTTTTTGTGGCAGCCCGAAGCTTTTTCAGAATGAATGAAGGTTCCTTTCTTATTTCTGATAATATAATATAATACATATATATACATAAGTTAATACTCTTTGGTCTCCGAAAGATTAAGCTTTAGTACCATGACGGGTTAACCAGTGTAAATTATTGCACGCGCGCCAACATTATTTTCAGACACTTGTGTAAGCATATCTTACATAAAAACAATGTAAGCATAGTTTATGAACGAACATATTTAGGGAGTTTATATAAATGTTCAAATACTGAATTTCAGCAGGTTCAGTTTAAGTTTGTCGCAGCCAAGAGCAGTTGGAATCCTTATCTATAAAAATAGTTCAAAAGAAGAAAGCGTTTTCATTTAAATGGTGAGTTGGACTCCATGGCTGGCCACACAAACTAATTTATTTAGAACGAAGAAATTCGTTCGCTTAACTTATATATATAAATATCTATGTATATATGTACATATAAATATATATGAAAATATGTATATACTAATATATACAAGCGTCTATTCCGGCTAGTGCAATAAATGCTGGAATATTCTAGCTATCATCTGACAGAGTCAGATCAAATTGGCCTTTGACACTTTAGTATGATCATCTTCCTTATGAATTAAATTGTGATTCGACGTCAAAAATATCTTCGCGCTGAGTGTATCCAATTCTATTTTCGCACTTTCCGAGTTGTTTTATTTGTTAATTTTGTACGCCGCCTATTTTATTGGGGATCATTTTCGTCTCACAAAGATTTATTTTATTCGGTCATTTCCAACTTCTACTTGGACTTTATTTTATTTTTCCTGTGAGTAATTTTTATTTTCGTTTCGCTTTTGAATTTTTATTAATAACAAACTTAGCTCGCAATTTAAACAGCTGACCTTACTGGCTACATGTTTTTGGTATTGTTATAAGGATGACGCTATGCTCAGTTTATAGCATTTACGCAATTTCCGTTTTTGCTTCTCCTATAAATCGCCATGTGATTGCTAGTAGATGTCATTTCGTTTCAATTATAACTTTTGATGCAATACATTATCTGCAACAATATTGTTGATTGTTATGGGCAATCAGCAGCGGGTATACAAGAGTTTCCTTATGTACACAATAACGAAGTTTCTGTGAATACATTTACATTTATATATAATTAGGAAGTATGTGTCATATAGTTTTTGTCCTTCTACAAATTTTCTTCATTATCTATTAGACCTACTCATCTTCTTGGTAACACAGGCGTGGTATTTGAAGTAAAGTAACATTTGAATACTCCCTGATACTAGGAAATGGCAAATAATTTGGAAGATTTATTCGGGGCTAACGTTGAAGTCGAATTTAAGCGGTCGAATTTAATTGCCTTATCTGCTCCTAACTATAAACTGGGCTAAGTTCCTATTGTTTTGCATTGACTAAATTTGGAGACGGAAAAACTTTCTTGAAGGTTTTTGGATTTGAGTTGGAAAACAAATGATGCTGCTTTTTTATAATAATACGCTAACCTTATGAGAAATAATGTGTTCGTCGCAAGTAAGCAGCAGACGCAACCATACGTATCGCGACATTTCTCCTCTCTTCGACATGAACAAATGAAGAAATCGATACTAAAAGTCACGAGATAAACAGCTAAGTTTAATTTTAATCACGTAGTGCATCGATAAAATATTTATAGCATTCAACGTTATTCTAAGTTGATTACTCCCGTAACAAGTACCAGAGACGATTAGTGACTAGATTTTCTTATTTAACCGTTTGACTACCAAGCAGCGATCGCGCTTCTCAGATTTCATGTCGAGAAATACCAGACAGTTTTGAAAAAACATTGTCGAAAAATCCCAAGCAGCGCGATCGCGCTGTTTAGATTTTATATCGAGAAATACCAGCACATTTTGAGCATTGTCGACAACTGATTGTGCGTTACGTATTGTCGAAGTCGAGCGCAATATAATTGCAATAGTACTATAGTAGTGCAATAATACATTACAAAATAAAAATTTCTATTTTGGTTTTGTGTTTTCTATAATTTTTGTGGACCAAACTTGAAATATTTATTAACAATGAAAATATTTTAAAATATGTTGGAATCTATTTCGAGACATAAAATTAAACAAGTGCTATGGCGCCGCTTGGTATTTCTCGACATAAAACCTAAACAGCGCGATCGCGCTGTTTGGGATTTTTCGACAGTGTTTTTTCACAACTGTCTGGTATTTCTCGACATGAAATCTGAGGAGCGCGATGGCGCTGCTTAGGACTTTTCGACAGTGTTTTTTCAAAACCGTCTGGTACTCAAACGGTTAAGCCCTTTGCAAATGAAAATCTTATAGCTTGTCTTTGATGGTTTTTGTGTATATAGAATGAAATTACGTCGCATGAAACTATGAATCGTCAAACTGTAGCTAATAAATCTAAATTGAAAATAAACTCCCATCTCGCTGACTATAGACATTGTCCAACTTCGCTGTCGTAGTAGAACAGCGTAAGGACGTAATATAATATTGAGTGGAATATAAAAATAGGAAAATTTTTCTGAATTCGTTTAAAAAGGCAAAGTCAACTAAATGAGTTACATTATTCTACCTAACACCACTTTCCATCTATCTTCGTCAAAAAATATCAAAATTTATATTTTCTTGCGATATAAGGGCTTACAGGCCTTATATGGATATAGAGCTGAAAAATATGTAAAGCAACTTTTGTTACGGTAAATTTATATGGTAAATCATTTAACATGTTAAAACATTTTTTTGTACCATTTTTCGTCACGAAATTGCAAAAACTTCGTTTTTCACACAAAGACTTAGGTTTTGTTGGAACATCTATATGATAGGGTATTTAAAATTGTATCCATCTCATCCAAATTTCTCGTATTAACTTGGTACTCAACTTGGTACTCTTTTATTGAGGAGAAATGTTAACATTTGAAAATTTTTTTAAACACGACTTATTCAAAATAAAGTTTGCCAAGCAGGCAAACTAAACAAGTGGTCGTAGACATGGTCCGAATTAAATCATTTTCATCTTTGCATTTGGCCTAACATATATCCACGGACTAAACGTCTTCAAAATGTTTCCAACATTGCTTTGTGTAGACTAAACAGAAGAGTACGTTAACAGAGCTAAGAAGTACAGGTATATTTAAAGTAACTTGGATTCGAGGTCTATTAATTTATAAAACGCGGATTGAAGTTCATTTTAGGTGGCACATACGAGACATCTCAAAAACACACAACCACAAATTGTATTGTGTATGAAAATAAGTGGTGCAGCACAACTCTAAACCCAAATCAAAAAATTTTTTTTCTGATTTTTTTGGATATAAAGTAGGGACACACTCAGGTCTCGTAAACAAAATTTTTCTTTTTTGTGGGTAGACTTTTTCATACTGCAAGCAGTAAAGCAAATTTTTTTGTAAATATAACTTAAAAAATGGAACTGTTGCACAATCTCCACTAGTGACTATTTCGGTGGTGTCTGTCATTGACGCGTTTTTTAAAATATTTTTGGCAGGTTAGATTTTTCTGAAACTGAAAATTACCAGTTTGAAGTGAAGCGTATTTTTTTAAACTGTCATTCCGGTTTTGATTGTAAACATATTATTAGTTACAGCAGTTTGTGAAACGGCATATACGCTTGTTATTGATGTGATGTTAGGTAAATTAAATAAGAGTTTAATTCGGCTGAAGTATTAACTTTGCAAAGATTGTGAAGATTGTAAATTTTTCCAATCAGAAAGAGTTTTATATCGCAACGTCCTTGGTATAACTCGGCGAGTGTGCCAGATGTTCAAATTTATGGTAAGGGCGAATTCTCGGACTTATCTTCAATATTCATTTTACAATCTTAGAATTTAATAAAGACAACTATACTTTTATTTTTTGCTGTATGCGAATGCTAATCTTATCTACTATATCTATAGTAATAGTCCAACTATTAAAATATAAATGTCATTCGTCTTAATTAGTCAGTCAACATGGGCAATTTCCTACCAATATATCTTTACATTGCCACCTAAGTGGGCAATTCCAAAAGGATGATGACGGATTATTCGGTAACATTTCGCTGATATAATTCAGACGACGACTTGATCCACGAGGAAGAAGATGCTCATTCAACTTCTCTTCTGCACCTCTGTTCGAGACCAAATCGGTTTTGCCAATCGCTTAATTGATCACGTTTGGAGTCAATTGACTCAGTTCGCAAGTGATATCCCCATCGCAGTTCGTTTCCGCCCCTACTTAAAATACATGTGAAAGGAAGGTTAACATGATTTGCTCAACTCTAAATACTTGTATCACTCTTATATTTAAATACGAGATCAAAACAAGTCTTGCGACTGTGGCCTTTACAATTTATTAGTGGAAAAAGTTGCCTTGTCTTTTTAAGCATTTTAAATGAAATTACGACGTAAATAAATTTTTTATTTACTAGTTAAAATTGGAAAGGAAGAATTGAAGTTCTTGGTAGCGCCTCCCGGCTCAAAGCATTATATAATAATTCTAAAATTTTTATATATTTTCTGATGTGCTTAAACCTTAAATAAAGCAGTTTTTGATAAGTTTTTTCGAATGCAAGACCAGCTAATATCATAAAATTATTTTGATAAGTTGTGAAGCTTGCATTGAACGGCCGTATTCTAACGATATCAGCTGTCAGTTATCAAAAAATTAATGATTGTCTAAAGTCAATTTTTAGTTACATTGGTTTTATGAGAGTTTATGAAAATCATAAATTGAAGAATAAAAAAAGGCGCGACGTTGCAAAATGAAGCAAATTGAAAGTAAATCGTTAACATACCTTTTACGTTGCAATCTATTGATCAAAATAAGAACGGAATGATGTAATTAAGGATGAAAATTATACCCATTTTCATAATTTCCACGAATAACTTGAAGGAAACCATAAATGTGATATACATTTATATTTGACATCAAGATGATGCTGTGAGTGAATAGTGCTCTGACTACGGGATTTTCTTTTTATCCTTCCGTTTTTATATTATTTCTTTATCTCTCTTGGCTTGGTTTTCGTTTATCCGTCTGGGCCATGGGGAAAGATTGCGATGGTTTCTGATCCGACAGGTGCGAAAGATCCAAACATAAGGCTGATTGTATGCTGCGTAAAGTATTCACTTCTCGTTTTATAAAGTGGACGTGTCTAAAATCGCCAGGGCTCTTAGATATTGAGGTGTAAGAGGTGGCCTTGCCATGCGTAAAGAAGAACGAATGGTCCATACCCATCATTGTCTGAAAATAATAAACTATTGATCCTGAACGTAACAGGCTATGTAAACAAATGCAGCGTCTCGAATTATACAACATAAAGTAAACCACATTTCGTAGTTCTTCACTGTATCAGGGGCTTTTTTTAAATAATGATTTTGAAACATGATAGCGTGCGTATTAAATATGCCCGAATAACTGAATATTTTGGAATAATTGAATAAATTAGACAATGAACCCTCGACGTTCTGCAGCCAAATGCTTAAACTCAAACCGTGAATCACACCAAAACGAATGGATTTTTTGCATTTTCACGAAATAATTTTAATAAAGTGAGGTTTTAGGAAAATTCACTGAGTGTTTTATCGAAAAATTAATTCGAAAGCAGGTCGTCGATTCGACTTTCGTTTTAAATAACCAAAGTTGATAATTTAACACAGAAAAACCGTGCTCGCAGGAAATTCCTATTTTAAATATGTAGTCAAAATTTACAGTAAGTCGAATAAAAGCTTAAGGAGCCAGCTGTAAAGCAAACTTGGAAAACAAGAAATTGACTCAAAAAGTGGCTACATCCCTAAGTTTAGAATTATAAACGAGCGCCCGAAAGCGTAATTAACATATCCTGCTTCTAAGTCCTTGTGTGGTCCAATCATCAGACTATGTTTATGATGATGCCCCCTAAATTTCGAAGTTTTTTTCTTCTTAATATACCGTAAAAGCAAAAACTCTCAAAACGGCCATTCATTTACGCAAGTGTTTTTGTTTCATTCCTAGTATTCTTTGCGAGGTGACTTTGGGTATTCGTTTGCCTAATTTTATTGTAGCGTTATCGATTCAACGTAGTCCACTCACTTATTAATCATTTATGCTAAGTTTACACTTTCTTAAATTTCCACATAATGTAAATCTAGGTATAACCTAGTAAAGGTAACCTACTTTAACTATAACCCACATTAAGTGTAACTTTAGTAACAATCTAGTTTAAAACTATTATTTTGCTTAAGCTAACATTATTTATTATATAAAACACTGACCACAGACTAGTTGAGTCAAAGTCATAGATTCAGAATTAAAGTAAAGTTAATAAACGTCAATTTACCATTACATTTATTGTGTTTTCACTACATGGCGACCGTGAAAGGACGCCGGTGGAAACGTTTTTTTCACTGGCGTCTAAAATTTTTTCGATATAGAAAAACAAATAAAGTAAACAAATAGAAGTAACAGCAAAAAATTTTAATTTATTTTCATATTTTCCATAAAAATTTAAGAAAAGCTTCATTTGAGAGATTTTTGGTTTTAGTACATGTCTTATGTGTGCAACGAAATTATAAACACAAAATATTAAATTTTAATTAAAAGTAATCAATAACATGTGAACATGTGGGTCTTTATAAACATGCAGGAATTGCATCTATACAGAGACTTTTCTTTTTTTTTTCCCCTTCCCATCATCTTCACAATGCTATGATTTATAAGTTTAATTTTTCCTTTTAACCATTGTTTATATATAAGAAAGCTTTGAAAGTAATGTCTGCGAAATGAATAAAAATCTTACTAAGTAAATGGCAAACATAAAAATTTCCATGTCCAAATAATAGTATATACACTTGCCGAAAAAAGTATTCGTACACATGCACATTTAATTTTGGAGACCATACAGCAAACTCTAAAGAAGTTTTTTTATTTACCCATTTAATACCATCAATTTGCTGTTCTATTTACTTAATTTTTCGCATGTGTCCCGAACTTTGTGCTTTTACTACATTTTTTTACAACGCTGACATACTAAGCACATACTAAGCAATTTGTCACCAGAAAAAGTATTCGCATAAGTTTATTTCGGGGAAGCTCAAGCGCATTGTTCTACATAAAAGTGAGTAAAAAGCGAAATAGAATTAAAACACGTTAAAAAAAAATTAATCGATGTTAATAGCTGTGAACTACAAAGACAAAATCATGGTTGGGAAACTATAATGGGAACATGTTTTATTTTGAGACGAAAGCACGTTTCGCATATGTGGCATAAATAAAAAGCAGTTAGTGTGGCAAAAAGTTGAAACTGAAATAAAGAAACTGTTGAATCAAGAACGGATGAGGAAGTATCTTGGCATGGGGGTGCTTGCCTGCTAAGGGCGTCGGAAAATTGCCATCAGTTAGTATGGCTGTATCAATATTTTGAAGCAAAATTTGCGTCAAAGTGTGGAGAAACTTGACCTGACTTGGAGATGACTTCTGCCTCCAGCAAGCCAACGACCCCAAGCACATGGCACTAAATGCAAAGCTGTGGCCGTTGTTCAATACGAAGCATCAACTTAATTCGCTTCCTCCATCGTCAGACCTAAATCCCATATATATCATAAATCAAAAGTTATTTAATGTGTACGTTTATTTTTTCTGGTTGATTTTTTTACTTGGTTTTGTTTAGTTTAGGTGTAAGCAATACGTTATATAAAAAAACATTCTTTTTTTTATTAAAAATGAAAATACATCACCAAAATTGCACCATCTTTGGTGCTTTACTTCACTTGGTGCTGTACGAATACCTTTTTCTTGCAAGTGTATATAATTTTACTTATGTATTGCCCCGTTTGTATGTTTTACCTTATCCTCTTAATAAAAATGCAATTTACTTTTGAATGTAACACAAATGGATTTAAGCAAGAAGTAAATGATTGTAAGTGGAAATGTTTCGTACAAATTCATAATAGAAAATAAAAACAACGTTATATAAAGTAAAACTTCTATAAGACACAAAAATTTATGTGTGTGGTATTTAATAATAAACTTTATACAAAGAATGATTTATATATAGAAAAAAGTGATAACAATTAAAGCAAAATTAAATAAAGTAAAATATTGTCTCAATGTCTTGACTATTATAGAAATAGACGGTTAAACCACACCTTTGTGCCTGATCACTTTAAGTTGAAACACGTTTAAAGCCACGAAATCGACAAAATGTCATCATAAAACAATCTGTTGACGTATTTAGTTTTTGAGAAAACAAGTAAAAACACCAGTGGATCACGACCCTCCACTATATACCATACATCACCCTCCATATAACGAGTTTTTAAAGTGGCCCGAACCAAATTATTGTCAACAGTGTTCCTGCTTATGCCAAAACGCGCTTATGCATCAAATTTGATCAAAATGTCTTAAAAGTTGTGACTTATAGGTTGAACAAAACACAAGAAGACGGACAAACGAGTCGAAGGAGGACAGGCTCATGTTTGTTAGGATGTTGTATACATACGCAAAAACTTTATATATCCCTTTACTGCCAGGTATGAATTTTAATCAACTGGTGAAATAAAAAGCTGTATCCCAAGCCCTGGGGGTATTGAATGCATAATCTCTTACCACTAGTCATATATATGTAATGTAATTAAACTTCATTTACCGCCGTTGACGTTGAATAAATGTTTGTGCTTAAATGCTTTTCTTGCTTCTGACTGATCATTGATCCGTTTTTCGTTATAGACACAAAAAGGTAAATGTTCTCGATACTTAAAAAAATTTGAAGTATTGCACTCTGGGTTAATTTAGCAGTCCCTATTGACAAGGCTAGCTGTGTAGATGTGGATAGGTTGGCTTATTGAGTTTGCCGCCAGTCACTATTATATTTGACTTGTTGTAACGGTTTTAAATTAATTGTACTTTTACTTTATACAAGAAAAGCTAAAAAAAGTTTTTTCTAATCTTATTCAATACATACGATAAATGTTAGTTCATATAGAAAAAAATTTTAAATTAGTTTGTTACATTCATAACATGAATAAACATCGCAATGACAATGAATTGTTTAAACTCCATGCATCAAATATATATATATATATATATATATATATTCTTTAAATTTTAGGTAGTTGTGGTTAGTGGGAAAAGAGCTCCCTTTACCTGAATTTATTTGTTCCCAAGCACTAAAAAACCTCCTTCGTTGCGGAAAAGGGGAATTTGTAAATATAAACTTTCGCTCTGGCAATTTTTAAGATATATTTAAGCTGACAACTCTTATATTCTTAAATTTCAAAGCAAAATAAAATAACTATGTATTCTTCTTGAATAGATTCCAGTCACTATCTCTTTTACAATGCTGGATTTGTACGTTTGCGCATAATACATGTCGTAGAACCTATCTTGCTCAAATCATATTTTAGGACAATAGGATAGCATTTTGCCTGTAATCCGTCAGGGTGGGAAATACAAATTTATAAGTTCGGAAATAGGCCCTTGGCAAAAACAGTTTATATGCCTCAAAACGTGAATTAAGTAGGCAAAAAAATAATTCATCAACTTTCACCCATTTACTTGCGCCACTTAAAGTGCGCATATCAAAACCATGTTCTTTCAACCAAATTTAGACAATCTCTACTTCTTGCATTTATTTATTTATTCAACTTTTTGTTTCGCTTACAAACGAAACTCAACATGGCCACCGTTTCCAATTTCGTGTCAACGAAAATGTATTACGAAAATGTTTCCTGTTTTAAAAATTTATTGCAACATTTTATATGACATAAATATAAATTGAATTTTTAATCCTCCGTAATTAACACGCACTGGCAGATGCGAATAATAAACTACAAAATATAATTCCGAAAAAAATTTATTTCAATATTAAGATATTATAATATTCATCCTTTGTCGAACAAAAAGAGGAAAACTTTCCAATGGTTCAAGCCTAATGTATAGCAAGAGTTCAGGCTTGCATTGTATTTTTGTGATAAAAAAAAAGAAGAAACTAATAAAGAAAAAATTATATTCGACTGTGATCGTTTTTTTATATCCGCCCACCTCATCCCAGAAAGGACTAACGGGGGAGCTCAATATCCTTATTTCAATGTTTCGTCGTGTTTGTTGTAGTTAATAAACAATGAGCAAAAAACTTAGATAGTAAAGCTTCACTGTTCAATCCAGTTTAGCCATTTTCAAATCCTTTTAGCAAATATGAAGACGATATCTTCCCTTTTGCGAACAGGAGAATGCAACAGCCATGATCAGGTGCGCTCCGAATTTGACGATGGTCAGCGATTTATATAGTGCACACTTACGATCTCTGCATAGGCCAATAAATATAAATAAAAAAAATATAAAAAAAAAAACTATCCTTAGCTTGTTTAGTACTACTGTCGCGTCGCATGACTCATTTTGCCCAATTTCGAAGCCAACTTGCATATATTAACTTCCAATCACTTCGTCAAATTTTAAGCAGATCGACATGTTTAAATGGATTCAGAAGAATCATGTTTACAGTATCTCGTAAGCTTCAAGAGTTTGAAAAAAATTAACGTGTCCTCTCGATGGTGTATACGACAAAAGTTTGACTTGATATGTAAAATAACTGAAGAAGAGAAAAGAAAATTAAAAGCAAACGTAACTAACGTTAAAACGCTCACCCCTTTTTTTTGTTTAATAAATATTTAAAAAATACTATAGACTGCCAATAAGTACTCGTAAGTGGGCCATAAATGAAGAAAAGCGTCACAAATGTTATTAATAGATAAATTACATAATTTACAGCTCTTAAAGGACAAGATATGAGTAAATGCATCCATAATATTTCTACAATTTTTTCAAATGGTTCTCGAAAAACATCTCTCGAAAAATTTCTTTTAAAAATTAGAAAATAAGCCAAATACGCCCATCGCCTCAGCCTTAGACACGTGATATATTAAGCGCATTTAAAATACGTAACCATTTATACAAATTAGCTTTCCGTCTGGGTTAGCTGCTATTTCAATAATAAGCCATTATCTTCTCCAGAGGTTGCAAATTATAATTTCTTTCATTTTCTGAGATATATGCGAAACGCACCAGCTTTTAATGAACGTTAATGTAAAGGTAAACTTCACGACCGTGAAGCTTGTAACAACGCCAAAAAGAACGAGTACACGTAGCCAAACCTATTCGCAGCCGTATACTAAGTTGTTCTTTTTACCGCTCTGATGAATATGTGTAGCTGTCCTACTACCCAACATTCAAAGAAGTATAGTTGGCAGCAGGAAACTTTATTGCAACCCGCAAAATTTATTAAGCGCATCTTTTGCATTTACATAGGTATTTATACACCACGTCTTCGATGAGTGATAAAAAAAAATGAGACAGAAAATTGGCAGCAATTACCGTTCTTACGATATTTTCTGATTCCTAAACGTTAACAGAAAAAAAGTGAATGGATAGCTATGCAGTTGAACCCAAAAGCAGGTTATTTACTATAAAGAAAATGAAAGCGCAACGGCATTCGGCTAAGTTCCCAGCAAGCTAAGCAAGTTTGCAGAAATTGTGAAAACAAAAACGAGAAGGGTGCATAGAACCCAAAGGAAGTATTATCCTCAAACCTTTAAATACCAACACGCCAACATTAAGAACAAGAAGAACAGTGGCAAAGGCATTACAGAGCATTACGAGCACGGTATCCACTGCACCGCGATCAGAAAGCGCTGCAAAGACTGTAATAGCCAGAATTTCAAATTCAACGCCAGGATCGGCCAGAGCGTTTGCAACGACGGACTATGTAACCTTGCTAAGGAATACTACTATCCAGGACAGTACATCCAATAAAAGCACAAAGGACAAACACGTACACAACTACATTAACTTCCCACAAAACCGTGGCAATTTGAAAGACCATAATCAATGTCGTCTACATCCGCCGCTCCAGCACACACTTACAGCGGCATCTCCCACAACATGATGAGCCGATTCCTTCACGATCGGCTACGTCATTTGTCTAAAAAACTGCCCGTGAAACAAAGTTACCTCCGGTCTAAACATCCAACCACAGCAAGCGGTTTTAGCGTCCCCGACTAAAGCATGGACAACTTTAACACTTGTTATTGCTATTATGTACGTCTCCAGTCATAGAAAACAGTTCTTCTGTAACAACTTCAACATCTGGCATTGCCATGATACACATCTCCAGTCACAGCAAGTAGTGCTTCTATATATCAGTGAAGTAAGTGACCCAGCAGCCTTCAAATCCATACTTTGTAAATTAATAAAAAAGCAAAATAAGACAAATTAACATATTATAGACAGGCACTTCGGCAGATGTAACTCTACATTTGTTTTCGTGATAACATAACGTATATAGTCTTACTTTTCATGGATGGCCCTATATGGTTTCAACAAAATAGACTCAAAAATGGACCTACGTTATCCACATTTAGTACAGATTATTTCTATGTCTATTACTATCACAAACCAATTTTTCCCACAAATTTTAAACTCGCATTTCACGGCAATCTTCGTATAGGCTATCGTACAAAAATATAGCTGAGGGGGTTACACTTGGTACAGTTGATGTTTATGTTAAACTACAATTATGAACCAGTTATCG
>NW_024006238.1:0-19744 GCF_014805625.2 Glossina fuscipes | reverse complement strand
TTTTGCTTTTAATCAAGGAGAGAGTGCTTTACCTGACAGAATCATTCATGATTGGAATGTCAAATTTAAAAATGAATATTTTGACCAAACAAATCACCCAACCGCGTGGTTGGGTATTGCTGCCACACTCTTCGTAATATTGCGGATTGGCACCAAGGGATTTTCGTCTTCATCGATGTCTTTCAAACGCTATGCGCGGAGTTTCAATAATAATGTAGAATTGAGAGAGAAACTACTGAAACTTAGTTTCCAAACCGATATTGCAACTCGAAATGTTTTTCAACGCTGCTGCACTTGTTGTACCGACGAACGATTGTGCATTGGATTTCTCAGCTAATTCGCGAGAAAAAGTTAATCAGACGATCTATAACTGTACATTTTACAATAACAATTAACAACTATTTCCAACGTGATTAGGAAAACTACAGTAAAGTGTTCTCAAGACCTTACCCAGATGTAATTGAATAATAAACATATTATGATTCCTCCCGAAAGCCTAAATCATCGCTAGACAATGTATTTTATAAATACTTCTTCTTATTCATGAGAGCATCAGTAAGATCCGATACACCGAACTTTAAGATGGTCTTAAGGCCAAAATTTCGTAAATGCTGAATTATTATAATTAAAATTTTTTTGATGGCTTGAGTTTTGTTCAGATTTCTAGCAGTTAAAGGCGTATCTTAGTTTGATAGACTAAAGCCAATTTTTGTGATTCTGGTAGTTTTATAGAAGGGAATACAAACTAAATGGACAAACGCAAAGCTTTGATTTAATTCGAAATCTTAAAGGCCAAGACTACTACATCCGAAGCACAGCTACGGACTTATCGAGTAGGAACCTCTTTCTCGCCGTATTTACAACATCTTTTGTTTGTGAATATAATCTTGTAGCCCGCTTTTACTATTCCCGAAATGAACAACAAGTCTATGGTAGAGCTGGCACGATCAGAAAGTCAATAAAGATTGTATCCTTCTCTTTCAATAGTGCCGGACTCTTCTACATCTATTACTAATGACAGCGATTTATATGCTAAACAATGTTTGTTAAACTGCAATACGATATTGACAAATGAGTGGAGGCAAGTGAGACAAAGGACCATTTGCATTTATTTATGTCGTATTGCTATATAAAAGTCAATCATAACTTTAATCTTCTCTTCACCGATTTTTTTTCACACTTAGCAAAAATATGGACCTAATTTTGAGACTTATAACATTTTGGCGCTTTGATCGTCTCGGGACTTCTAACGACGTTACAAGAAAAAGTTCAATGAACTCTTGTTTGTGCAGCACAATCTAATTCTTCTTATACTTTGACGAAATGTGGAGTTTGTTTCTTTCTTTATAAGTCTCGCTTTCGCTATTTTCGTTTGATACGTCTTTACGAAACAGGCGAAATTATAGAAAGGAAATGTGACTACCTTTTTTCCGTTATCTTAGACAATTCGAACACTGACCTCTGAGGGATGACGTTATCAACAGACCAACATACTCCCCTCAACGTGACAATATGTTAAACGTCCTAAAATTGTCCGCACTTTAAACCATATTTAAATTTTTTTTTAACTTTCCCCTTATAAGCATAAACTCTTCCAAAACCAATTATATAATTAACAAATGTACTCTTGTTGTATGCATTCCAAATAAACTACGCTTGTTATAGGTAAATAAATAAAGACGAGAAATAATTGCGGTAACACAATGCAAACAGTCAAGGGTACATATATGACGTTGAAGCAAAAAAAAAAATTGTTTCAAAATTAGAAAATTCGCTAAAATAATTTGAGGAACAAAAATAAATTCATTTCTGAACAGATAATTAAGCAAAAAAACATTTTAAGATTCTTACATCACTATATTAATTAACAATAAAACGAAGACACTTGGATTGATATTTTTGAAGTATTTCCATAGTCGACTTGCTCACTGTTCCCCGTAGTTGTAGGCCATAGATCAAAACAGCTTGGAGGACACTTTTGTGTAAAGTGCATTTATTTTTTGGATTAAAAGATTGAGATAGAGACGGATTAGCCAGGAGAGTCTT
The DNA here is from genome assembly GCF_014805625.2 of Glossina fuscipes. Classification (NCBI taxonomy): domain Eukaryota; kingdom Metazoa; phylum Arthropoda; class Insecta; order Diptera; family Glossinidae; genus Glossina; species Glossina fuscipes. The sequence goes on along the minus strand of NW_024006238.1, from coordinate 17,698 downwards.
CTGGTTTTGAAGTCAAATTGCTGGCGCTTAACTTATATTATACATTGTTAATCTTTGGTCAATACGTAGGCTAAGTTTCATTACAGAATTGTGTATTTTGTCGCCTTTCACAAATAATGAAAGATAGGAACCTTTATTCAACGTAAACGTAATATGTGCAGTATTTTTCAGTATTTATTTCGCATTCCATTTGTTCAGCCAAAGTGAATTTCTGTTTCCTAGCGAACGCTGATAGCATCATTAGACAGAAATACGATCGCTGTGTTAACAGTATATGGCACAATTAAAATATTGTCAGCGGTCGGAAAATCTATATATTTAAAAATGAAGTTTAAGCGATTTAAAGTGCTTGACGTTCGAGTAATTTATCTTCATTAAATTTATTTGTTACTTATGTATTTATTAATTTTACATTGACTTGTTTCTGCAACTTTCCAAAATATTATTTACGGCATGATTCGCTGCATTGTAGTGTGTATTTTAGAATGTTCTAGAATTCTACAGTTTGTTTTTACCGTTTGCTTTTTTTACGTGCATACACGCTGATATGTATACCAAAGCGCATATTCACTTATATCCATAGGACTGTGTATGCTTTTACTTTGTCCATGCCATTAAGAGCCTGAAACAGCGGGCTGCTAATTAACAGCGTTACTATATTTATCGATAACAAAAGCAGAAGAAGTTCGTACTAATGGCGTAGTTTGAATTTTGGACGAAAATGTTGGACCGGATATTCTTGGTTAATCTGCATGTTACAATGAGCTTTGCTAGAAGTAATTTATTGTGCTTGGCACACCACGCATATCGCATTGTTATATTCGTATGCATGACTAATCACACGCTCAACTAAGCCGTAAAGTTCCCCCAAAATCGACAACCCTTTTAATTTATGGATTTTAACGTTAGTGAAAAACTGGAAGGTATTGAGGATAATTTTTGCAGTAACGACATTGGAAGACGGGTAGTTCGGATCCAAAACAATGCTTAAAGTTGTTGAAAAATTGAAAAAAAACGATTGAATTATTCCACTGAAGAAAACTCATCACGTATTACATAACCGCAGCTCATGCAAGAATTCCTTTGTATCATAATGAAGTTTACAGTGCTGTGTTCTGCGTGTAAACTCATTTTAACTTTATTTCTAGATCAAAGTAATTTTATAGTGGTTTGTTTATATTATTAGCAAACTCATTCGCTGCCTTATAGGATGTGTTCAAGCGGTTTGACAAGTGGTGTAAAAACCAATGTGCTAAAAGTAATACGCTGCATGGTAGAAGTGCATGTTCAATGCTGTATAATGCACCCGAACAGTTTATTTTATTGTGTGTGTAACCACATTACTCAGTTCATAAAATCACAGATAAGAAGATGGAAAAATTCATTAATAATAGTAATAAGACAACAATACACTTGCTTTGTATTCTACCACAGAAAAGCTTAGTATTTGTTTAAGTAAGGCACTTATGCTCGAGTAACGTCAAGAGAAGAAAATAACATCCTAAAGTTATAAATTGATTAGAAATAATGACAAAATTAATTAGCTAAGTGATGTCAAAAGTAATTAATACTTTATGGTCCATCAAAATATTAGATTTTTTTTTCACATAACTTTTTCCATCGTTTGCAAAACGACAACGGATCTCTTATTGGAAAAATGTGAGTATTAAGAGAGGGTTTAAGAAAACCACCCTTAATGACGAAGTTACAGTATTTTTTTCAGGCTACATTATATTTTTCTGACTGTCCTAACAGATACTTTGACTCTTTACGATTACGTAATAAAAGCTTCGGCACTGGAAAGAAGTTTTTTCCTGTTATTTAAGGTTTCCATTAAGTGCTCGGGAAAGACTTCCTATGTCAAGTGAATCACTGCTAGGTAGCGGCAGCCTAATGTCTCAGTTGTTGATTTTTAACTTCTCTAATACGCTAATAGATTGTAACGTCCGCGTATGTACGTGTAGACGGTTTCCTTCGGTTGGCTTTTTCTCTGCTCTTTGCAAAAAAGGTAGTGCTACCTATAATAACGGAATTCTGTTAATAAAGATTTCTTTCCATAATTCTCCGCCCATATAGTAGCGTCATTTAAAGGGAGAATTATGAAAGGAGAACAAAGTTCAAGGAGCGTCTGTATAGCATAAGAGTGGACTTTGCGTAAGCAAATGGCAAATTTGTGCTAAAGATACGAACATCAAGAAATGGTCTTTAGTGATAGAAAAAAAATCAAACAAGAAAAGAACAAAAGTAAAAAAAGGAAGTGAACAGTCTGAAATGCAGTTTTGAGCCTCGAAAGGAGTAAAAGTGCAGAAGGGAAGGAAGAAGAACATCACACCAAATAAGAAATGTGTCGACAGGAGGAATTAATTAAACAAAATTAAACGAAAATTTAAAAAAAGGTTTTACCAGGCTTAAGAAATAATAAAAAAATAAAAATAAATAAATAAACAAATGATGTCTATTGTGACATTTATGAAGTAGAAGAATAGGGGGTCTGCCAAAGATGAGGTAAGTAGGTAAGTGGGTATGTGTGTGTGCGTGGATGTATCCACAGACAGTGACTGAACGAACCAACAGCTACACGAATCCAGTCTAACGGACAGAAGAACTATACCGAAGGACCGTAGAACTGTTACGATCCCAATAGGTTTATATTATTTACAATCATTTTTAAATGTAGCTGGGCTCGCCAGGCGGGACAATGTTCAACTCCAGCTCTATATAAGTACAGGATGTTTTTAGAAACTATTTCTATTCAATTAAAAGCAGAAATTGAAAATTCCTAAATAAAAATACGTCGACGTAGCTTGATTGAGACAATCGTTAAGTAGACGCGCGTAAAAAACAGAGAACGACTCAAGACCTAAGTTTGGGACGAGTTTTTAGGATTGACTATAAATAGGGTTTTCGAATTGTGCATTTCTGTCGTTTCTCTATTATTTTGCAAAACATAAAACAAGCGACAAATAGCATGACGATGAATATTTGAATTGCAGAGTAATGTAGAACACTAAAAGAAATATTTTTTAGTGCGGGATGTTTATAATACTTTTCGAAAGATTGAACGCGTTTTCTAGGAAACCAAAATTAACTTTTAAAACGGCAGGCAGCGCAATTTCAACCATTTTCATTTATTTTCAATTATTTTAAAAGAACATTCCAAAGAGAAAAACGTCGGATATTTTCACGTACCGTCATCTTGCCAGAAAAATAGGATAAAGTTGTAGGCAATGATGCAAAAATATTCTGATTAATACCAATTTATCTCAGGAAAGATCTTTGTCAAGTGAAGAAATGACTACAACACATGCAAGCACCTAATACATCGCGTTTCTGTTAGTGATTGTGGAACGCATGGTTTATAGCTTCTGTAAAAGTTTTAAGCGGAGCAATAAATGTCATTTGTTCGATTTTCTCTTCCAATCTATTTTTGAAAATCGATGGTACACTTTTTTATTTTGTTTGGCCCCTGATAGAGTTATATACTGGTCCGACGGTTCGGAGTGCATTTAGTTCTCTTGTCGGTTGTAAAATTTTACTTGTAATTGTTCCGTTTGGCTAACTTCTAATAGTCAGGCATGAATACGAGAAATGGCCTTTGTGTATTTTTAAAGAGATTCTAGTCTCGTTCTTAATTCAACCAAGTCGTTTGACGGGTCATCGCCGTTAAGGATATGCGGAAGCCATTTGTAATACAATACATGGCCTATGAACCTTTTTCTATTCTCCGTTGGCAGTGTATTGTTAACCATTTCCACTACTCTTAAATATGGTCCCAGTTCTTTGTGGTTTTCACCGAAATTTGGTGCAGATTTAGAAGGCGTTTCTAAAGTAATCTGACATTGTTGCTTCTTTATTATTTTCTAATTCTATTTTTCACTCGGTTTGTACCTTCTTTCTTCTTGTTTCAAGACTTCTTTATCTGTATGGTATTTTTGCTTAAGAGTTGCAAGTTTTTTTTAAACAGTTCTCGCTAATTTCGATCGTCAGGTTTTTGTAATATATATATCTTTTTGCAGTTATTTACTTTTTTAATTACTTTCACACAAGAAGATTCCGCTAAACACTTGCAACGTCAGCCGAACTCTAAACATACTTATCTTTAACCTATAACCAATAACTACCATTGCATTAATAACAACATGAGAATGTATCAGCAATAAAACAAAAGCAAATAGAAATAAACATAAGGGCATCATATGGTTTGTGCCAGCATTGAACTAAACCATAAATTGAGATGCAGGGATACATACCGATGGATGAATATGTGCTTATTTATGTATTATTATTCGTAGCAAAGGAAAAACAAAATCAAATATAAAGAAATATTTTGATTTTTATATTCACGTCTGTTGCTCAAGACTCAAAATATTTAGCGGAAAGTTATGCAATATAATGCTTTCAACCTTATTAACGGATCAAGCGAACAGATCAAGTAAATGGTAATCATCGTTGAAGATTCTACGCATTATCCGAAACGGATTGAACAAATCATAACTGGTTCGGTGCTGTGGTAGCTACAAGAACACAAAGTGTCGTGAGACACTACTCGGGATTTGAATATTAATACGTTTTAATACAACCGGCGGAAAAATATCTCCCAAATATGTATAATGATCTTTAAAGTAAATAGTAATTTCTCCTATTGACTTAGTTAATTCAGTGAAATGCGTTAAGAAAATTTTGTTTGCTTCAGTACTTCATTCAATATTTTCAAACCCTGAAACCATAACGTTAAACGCAACCGTAAAAATATCAAAATTGCAGTAACCATAGGAAGAAGTTAAGCGGACGTTCTAGTTCCATGTTCAATCCATGGTAATAATTAAGCCATAGGGTTTTGAACCCTTTTCCTTTAAATTAGTCATTAATTAATCTGTCAATTCTTTCCATGGAGAATTGAAAACTTTAAAAGTACCTTTAATAAATATTTAATGATTTGTTAAATATGGTAGTTATTCATTTCCTAAAATGCGTAAGAAAAAAAGCATGTACTTTAAATACAAAAAATGTAAACATCATTTTAGTTTATGGTCTTTTTTGTAACGTACTATATCATATGTTATATAGTTTTTACTATAATATAAATGGTTTAGGCGAGGCCTATTATGGACATATCGCTCCAATTACTTTTGACTTGTAACTTTTTGTGGCAGCCCGAAGCTTTTTCAGAATGAATGAAGGTTCCTTTCTTATTTCTGATAATATAATATAATACATATATATACATAAGTTAATACTCTTTGGTCTCCGAAAAATTAAGCTTTAGTACCATGACGGGTTAACCAGTGTAAATTATTGCACGCGCGCCAACATTATTTTCAGACACTTGTGTAAGCATATCTTACATAAAAACAATGTAAGCATAGTTTATGAACGAACATATTTAGGGAGTTTATATAAATGTTCAAATACTGAATTTCAGCAGGTTCAGTTTAAGTTTGTCGCAGCCAAGAGCAGTTGGAATCCTTATCTATAAAAATAGTTTAAAAGAAGAAAGCGTTTTCATTTAAATGGTGAGTTGGACTCCATGGCTGGCCACACAAACTAATTTATTTAGAACGAAGAAATTCGTTCGCTTAACTTATATATATAAATATCTATGTATATATGTACATATAAATATATATGAAAATATGTATATACTAATATATACAAGCGTCTATTCCGGCTAGTGCAATAAATGCTGGAATATTCTAGCTATCATCTGACAGAGTCAGATCAAATTGGCCTTTGACACTTTAGTATGATCATCTTCCTTATGAATTAAATTGTGATTCGACGTCAAAAATATCTTCGCGCTGAGTGTATCCAATTCTATTTTCGCACTTTCCGAGTTGTTTTATTTGTTAATTTTGTACGCCGCCTATTTTATTGGGGATCATTTTCGTCTCACAAAGATTTATTTTATTCCGTCATTTCCAACTTCTACTTGGACTTTATTTTATTTTTCCTGTGAGTAATTTTTATTTTCGTTTCGCTTTTGAATTTTTATTAATAACAAACTTAGCTCGCAATTTAAACAGCTGACCTTACTGGCTACATGTTTTTGGTATTGTTATAAGGATGACGCTATGCTCAGTTTATAGCATTTACGCAATTTCCGTTTTTGCTTCTCCTATAAATCGCCATGTGATTGCTAGTAGATGTCATTTCGTTTCAATTATAACTTTTGATGCAATACATTATCTGCAACAATATTGTTGATTGTTATGGGCAATCAGCAGCGGGTATACAAGAGTTTCCTTATGTACACAATAACGAAGTTTTTGTGAATACATTTACATTTATATATAATTAGGAAGTATGTGTCATATAGTTTTTGTCCTTCTACAAATTTTTTTACATTATCTATTAGACCTACTCATCTTCTTGGTAATACAAGCGTGGTATTTGAAGCAAAGTAACATTTGAATACTCCCTGATACTAGGAAATGGCAAATAATTTGGAAAAATTTATTCGGGGCTAACGTTGAAGTCGAATTTAAGCGGTCGAATTTAATTGCCTTATCGGCTCCTAACTATAAACTGGGCTAAGATCCTATTGTTTTGCATTGACTAAATTTGGAGACGGAAAAACTTTCTTGAAGGTTTTTGGATTTGAGTTGGAAAAAAAATGATGCTGCTTTTTTATAATAATACGCTAACCTTATGAGAAATAATGTGTTCGTCGCAAGTAAGCAGCAGACGCAACCATACGTATCGCGACATTTCTCCTCTCTTCGACATGAACAAATGAAGAAATCGATACTAAAAGTCACGAGATAAACAGCTAAGTTTAATTTTAATCACGTAGTGCATCGATAAAATATTTATAGCATTCAACGTTATTCTAAGTTGAGTACTCCCGTAACAAGTACCAGAGACGATTAGTGACTAGATTTTCTTATTTAACCGTTTGACTACCAAGCAGCGCGATCGCGCTCCTCAGATTTCATGTCGAGAAATACCAGACAGTTTTGAAAAAACATTGTCGAAAAATCCCAAGCAGCGCGATCGCGCTGTTTAGATTTTATATCGAGAAATACCAGCACATTTTGAGCATTGTCGACAACTGATTGTGCGTTACGTATTGTCGAAGTCGAGCGCAATATAATTGCAATAGTACTATAGTAGTGCAATAATACATTACAAAATAAAAATTTCTATTTTGGTTTTGTGTTTTCTATAATTTTTGTGGACCAAACTTGAAATATTTATTAACAATGAAAATATTTTAAAATATGTTGGAATCTATTTCGAGACATAAAATTAAACAAGTGCTATGGCGCCGCTTGGTATTTCTCGACATAAAACCTAAACAGCGCGATCGCGCTGCTTGGGATTTTTCGACAGTGTTTTTTCACAACTGTCTGGTATTTCTCGACATGAAATCTGAGAAACGCGATCGCGCTGCTTAGGATTTTTCGACAGTGTTTTTTCAAAACCGTCTGGTACTCAAACTGTTAAGCCCTTTGCAAATGAAAATCTTATAGCTTGTCTTTGATGGTTTCTGTGTATATAGAATGAAATTACGTCGCATGAAACTATGAATCGTCAAACTGGAGCTAATAAATCTAAATTGAAAATAAACTCCCATCTCGCTGACTATAGACATTGTCCAACTTCGCGGTCGTAGTAGAACAGCGTAAGGACGTAATATAATATTGAGTGGAATATAAAAATAGGAAAATTTTTCTGAATTCGTTTAAAAAGGCAAAGTCAACTAAATGAGTTACATTATTCTACCTAACACCACTTTCCATCTATCTTCGTCAAAAAATATCAAAATTTATATTTTCTTGCGATATAAGGGCTTACAGGCCTTATATGGACATAGAGCTGAAAAATATGTAAAGCAACTTTTGTTACGGTAAATTTATATGATAAATCATTTTTTTGTACCATTTTTCGTCACGAAATTGCAAAAACTTCGTTTTTCACACAAAGACTTAGGTTTTGTTGGAACATCTATATGATAGGGTATTTAAAATTGTATCCATCTCATCCAAATTTCTCGTATTAACTTGGTACTCAACTTGGTACTCTTTTATTGAGGAGAAATGTTAACATTTGAAAATTTTTTTAAACACGACTTATTCAAAATAAAGTTTGCCAAGCAGGCAAACTAAACAAGTGGTCGTAGACATGGTCCGAATTAAATCATTTTCATCTTTGCATTTGGCCTAACATATATCCACGGACTAAACGTCTTCAAAATGTTTCCAACATTGCTTTGTGTAGACTAAACAGAAGAGTACGTTAACAGAGCTAAGAAGTACAGGTATATTTAAAGTAACTTGGATTCGAGGTCTATTAATTTATAAAACGCGGATTGAAGTTCATTTTAGGTGGCACATACGAGACATCTCAAAAACACACAACCACAAATTGTATTGTGTATGAAAATAAGTGGTGCAGCACAACTCTAAACCCAAATCAAAAAATTTTTTTTCTGATTTTTTTGGATATAAAGTAGGGACACACTCAGGTCTCGTAAACAAAATTTTTCTTTTTTGTGGGTAGACTTTTTCATACTGCAAGCAGTAAAGCAAATTTTTTTGTAAATATAACTTAAAAAATGGAACTGTTGCACAATCTCCACTAGTGACTATTTCGGTGGTGTCTGTCATTGACGCGTTTTTTAAAATATTTTTGGCAGGTTAGATTTTTCTGAAACTGAAAATTACCAGTTTGAAGTGAAGCGTATTTTTTTAAACTGTCATTCCGGTTTTGATTGTAAACATATTATTAGTTACAGCAGTTTGTGAAACGGCATATACGCTTGTTATTGATGTGATGTTAGGTAAATTAAATAAGAGTTTAATTCGGCTGAAGTATTAACTTTGCAAAGATTGTGAAGATTGTAAATTTTTCCAATCAGAAAGAGTTTTATATCGCAACGTCCTTGGTATAACTCGGCGAGTGTGCCAGATGTTCAAATTTATGGTAAGGGCGAATTCTCGGACTTATCTTCAATATTCATTTTACAATCTTAGAATTTAATAAAGACAACTATACTTTTATTTTTTGCTGTATGCGAATGCTAATCTTATCTACTATATCTATAGTAATAGTCCAACTATTAAAATATAAATGTCATTCGTCTTAATTAGTCAGTCAACACGGGCAATTTCCTACCAATATATCTTTACATTGCCACCTAAGTGGGCAATTCCAAAAGGATGATGACGGATTATTCGGTAACATTTCGCTGATATAATTCAGACGACGACTTGATCCACGAGGAAGAAGATGCTCATTCAACTTCTCTTCTGCACCTCTGTTCGAGACCAAATTGGTTTTGCCAATCGCTTAATTGATCACGTTTGGAGTCAATTGACTCAGTTCGAAAGTGATATCCCCGTCGCAGTTCGTTTCCGCACCTACTTAAAATACATGTGAAAGGAAGGTTAACATGATTTGCTCAACTCTAAATACTTGTATCACTCTTATATTTAAATGCGAGATCAAAACAAGTCTTGCGACTGTGGCCTTTACAATTTATTAGTGGAAAAAGTTGCCTTGTCTTTTTAAGCATTTTAAATGAAATTACGACGTAAATAAATTTTTTATTTACTAGTTAAAATTGGAAAGGAAGAATTGAAGTTCTTGGTAGCGCCTCCCGGCTCAAAGCATTATATAATAATTCTAAAATTTTTATATATTTTCTGATGTGCTTAAACCTTAAATAAAGCAGTTTTTGATAAGTTTTTTCGAATGCAAGACCAGCTAATATCATAAAATTATTTTGATAAGTTGTGAAGCTTGCATTGAACGGCCGTATTCTAACGATATCAGCTGTCAGTTATCAAAAAATTAATGATTGTCTAAAGTCAATTTTTAGTTACATGGGTTTTATGAGAGTTTATGAAAATCATAAATTGAAGAATAAAAAAAGGCGCGACGTTGCAAAATGAAGCAAATTGAAAGTAAATCGTTAACATACCTTTTACGTTGCAATCTAACGATATTGATCAAAATAAGAACGGAATGATGTAATTAAGGATGAAAATTATACCCATTTTCATAATTTCCACGAATAACTTGAAGGAAACCATAAATGTGATATACATTTATATTTGACATCAAGATGATGCTGTGAGTGAATAGTGCTCTGACTACGGGATTTTCTTTTTATCCTTCCGTTTTTATATTATTTCTTTATCTCTCTTGGCTTGGTTTTCGTTTATCCGTCTGGGCCATGGGGAAAGATTGCGATGGTTTCTGATCCGACAGGTGCGAAAGATCCAAACATAAGGCTGATTGTATGCTGCGTAAAGTATTCACTTCTCGTTTTATAAAGTGGACGTGTCTAAAATCGCCAGGGCTCTTAGATATTGAGGTGTAAGAGGTGGCCTTGCCATGCGTAAAGAAGAACGAATGGTCCATACCCATCATTGTCTGAAAATAATAAACTATTGATCCTGAACGTAACAGGCTATGTAAACAAATGCAGCGTCTCGAATTATACAACATAAAGTAAACCACATTTCGTAGTTCTGCACTGTATCAGGGGCTTTTTTTTAATAATGATTTTGAAACATGATAGCATGCGTATTAAATATGCCCGAATAACTGAATATTTTGGAATAATTGAATAAATTAGACAATGAACCCTCGACGTTCTGCAACCAAATGCTTAAACTCAAACCGTGAATCACTCCAAAACGAATGGATTTTTTGCATTTTCACGAAATAATTTTAATAAAGTGAGGTTTTAGGAAAATTCACTGAGTGTTTTATCGAAAAATTAATTCGAAAGCAGGTCGTCGATTCGACTTTCGTTTTAAATAACCAAAGTTGATAATTTAACACAGAAAAACCGTGCTCGCAGGAAATTCCTATTTTAAATATGTAGTCAAAATTTACAGTAAGTCGAATAAAAGCTTAAGGAGCCAGCTGTAAAGCAAACTTGGAAAACAAGAAATTGACTCAAAAAGTGGCTACATCCCTAAGTTTGGTATTATAAACGAGCGCCCGAAAGCGTAATTAACATATCCTGCTTCTAAGTCCTTGTGTGGTCCAATCATCAGACTATGTTTATGATGATGCCCCCTAAATTTCGAAGTTTATTTCTTCTTAATATACCGTAAAAGCAAAAACTCTCAAAACAGCCATTCATTTACACAAGTGTTTTTGTTTCATTCCTAGGATTCTTTGCGAGGTGACTTTGGGTATTCGTTTGCCTAATTTTATTGTAGCGTTATCGATTCAACGTAGTCCACTCACTTATTAATCATTTATGCTAAGTTTACACTTTCTTAAATTTCCACATAATGTAAATCTAGGTATAACCTAGTAAAGGTAACCTACTTTAACTAAAACCCACATTAAGTGTAACTTTAGTAACAATCTAGTTTACAACTATTATTTTGCTTAAGCTAACATTATTTATTATATAAAACACTGACCACAGTCTAGTTGAGTCGGAGTCATAGATTCAGAATTAAAGTAAAGTTAATAAACGTCAATTTACCATTACATTTATTGTGTTTTCACTACATGGCGACCGTGAAAGGACGCCGGTGGAAACGTTTTTTTCACTGGCGTCTAAAATTTTTTCGATATAGAAAACAAATAAAGTAAACAAATAGAAATAACAGCAAAAAATTTTAATTTATTTTCATATTTTTCATAAAAATTTAAGAAAAGCTTCATTTGAGAGATTTTTGGTTTTAGTACATTTCTTATGTGTGCAACGAAATTATAAACACAAAATATTAAATTTTAATTAAAAGTAATCAATAACATGTGAACATGTGGGTCTTTATAAACATGCAGGAATTGCATCTATACAGAGACTTTTCTTTTTTTTTCCCCTTCCCATCATCTTCACAATGCTATGATTTATAAGTTTAATTTTTCCTTTTAACCATTGTTTATATATAAGAAAGCTTTGAAAGTAATGTCTGCGAAATGAGTAAAAATCTTACTAAGTAAATGGCAAACATAAAAATTTCCACGTCCAAATAATAGTATATAGACTTGCCGAAAAAAGTATTCGTACACATGCACATTTAATTTTGGAGACCATACAGCAAACTCTAAAGAAGTTTTTTTATTTACCCATTTAATACCATCAATTTGCTGTTCTATTTACTTAATTTTTCGCATGTGTCCCGAACTTTGTGCTTTTACTACATTTTTTTACAACGCTGACATACTAAGCACATACTAAGCAATTTGTCACCAGAAAAAGTATTCGCATAAGTTTATTTCGGGGAAGCCCAAGCGCATTGTTCTACATAAAAGTGAGTAAAAAGCGAAATAGAATTAAAACGCGTTAAAAAAAAATTAATCGATGTTAATAGCTGTGAACTACAAAGACAAAATTATGGTTGGGAAACTATAATGGGAACATGTCTTATTTTGAGACGAAAGCAAGTTTCGCATATGTGGCATAAATAAAAAGCAGTTAGTGTGGCAAAAAGTTGAAACTGCGCTAAATAAAGAAACTGTTGAATCAAGAACGGATGAGGAAGTATCTTGGCATGGGGGTGCTTGCCTGCTAAGGGCGTCGGAAAATTGCCATCAGTTAGTATGGCTGTATCAATATTTTGAAGCAAAATTTGCGTCAAAGTGTGGAGAAACTTGACCTGACTTGGAGATGACTTCTGCCTCCAGCAAGCCAACGACCCCAAGCACATGGCACTAAATGCAAAGCTGTGGCCGTTGTTCAATACGAAGCATCAACTTAATTCGCTTCCTCCATCGTCAGACCTAAATCCCATATATATCATAAATCAAAAGTTATTTAATGTGTACGTTTATTTTTTCTGGTTGATTTTTTTACTTGGTTTTGTTTAGTTTAGGTGTAAGCAATACGTTATATAAAAAAACATTCTTTTTTTTATTAAAAATGAAAATACATCACCAAAATTGCACCATCTTTGGTGCTTTACTTCACTTGGTGCTGTACGAATACCTTTTTCTTGCAAGTGTATATAATTTTACTTATGTATTGCCCCGTTTGTATGTTTTACCTTATCCTCTTAATAAAAATGCAATTTACTTTTGAATGTAACACAAATGGATTTAAGCAAGAAGTAAATGATTGTAAGTGGAAATGTTTCGTACAAATTCATAATAGAAAATAAAAACAACGTTATATAAAGTAAAACTTCTATAAGACACAAAAATTTATGTGTGTGGTATTTAATAATAAACTTTATACAAAGAATGATTTATATATAGAAAAAAGTGATAACAATTAAAGCAAAATTAAATAAAGTAAAATATTGTCTCAATGTCTTGACTATTATAGAAATAGACGGTTAAACCACACCTTTGTGCCTGATCACTTTAAGTTGAAACACGTTTAAAGCCACGAAATCGACAAAATGTCATCATAAAGCAATCTGTTGACGTATTTACTTTTTGGGAAAACAAGTAAAAACACCAGTGGATCACGACCCTCCACTATATACCATACATCACGTTCCATATAACGAGTTTTTAAAGTGGCCCGATCCAAATTATTGTCAACAGTGTTCCTGCTTATGCCAAAACGCGCTTATGCATCAAACTTGATCAAAATGTCTTAAAAGTTGTGACTTATAGGTTGAACAAAACACAAGAAGACGGACAAACGAGTCGAAGGAGGACAGGCTCATGTCTGTTAGGATGTTGTATACATACGCAAAAACTTTATATATCCTTTTACTGCCAGGTATGAATTTTAATCAACTGGTGAAATAAAAAGCTGTATCCCAAGCCCTGGGGGTATTGAATGCATAATCTCTTACTACTAGTCATATATATGTAATGTAATTAAACTTCATTTACCGCCGTTGACGTTGACTAAATGTTTGTGCTTAAATGCTTTTCTTGCTTCTGACTGATCATTGATCCGTTTCTCGTTATAGACACAAAAAGGTAAAATGTTCTCGATACTTAAAAAAATTTGAAGTATTGCACCCTGGGTTAATTTAGCAGTCCCTATTGACAACGCTAGCTGTGTAGATGTGGATAGGTTGGCTTATTGAGTTTACCGCCAGTCACTATTATATTTGACTTGTTGTAACGGTTTTTAATTAATTGTACTTTTACTTTATACAAGAAAAGCTAAAAAAAGTTTTTTCTAATCTTATTCAATACATACGATAAATGTTAGTTCATATAGAAAAAAATTTTAAATTAGTTTGTTACATTCATAACATGAATAAACATCGCAATGACAATGAATTGTTTAAACTCCATGCATCAAATATATATATATATATATATATATATATTCTTTAAATTTTAGGTAGTTGTGGTTAGTGGGAAAAGAGCTCCCTTTACCTGAATTTATTTGTTCCCAAGCACTAAAAAACCTCCTTCGTTGCGGAAAAGGGGAATTTGTAAATATAAACTTTCGCTCTGGCAATTTTTAAGATATATTTAAGCTGACAACTCTTATATTCTTAAATTTCAAAGCAAAATAAAATAACTATGTATTCTTCCTGAATAGATTCCAGTCACTATCTCTTTTACGATGCTGGATTTGTACGTTTGCGCATAGTACATGTCGTAGAACCTATCTTGCTCAAATCATATTTTAGGACAATAGGATAGCATTTTGCCTGTAATCCGTCAGGGTGGGAAATACAAATTTATAAGTTCGGAAATAGGCCCTTGGCAAAAACAGTTTATATGCCTCAAAACGTGAATTAAGTAGGCAAAAAAATAATTCATCAACTTTCACCCATTTACTTGCGCCACTTAAAGTGCGCATATCAAAACCATGTTCTTTCAACCAAATTTAGACAATCTCTACTTCTTGCATTTATTTATTTATTCAACTTTTTGTTTCGCTTACAAACGAAACTCAACATGGCCACCGTTTCCAATTTCGTGTCAACGAAAATGTATTACGAAAATGTTTCCTGTTTTAAAAATTTATTGCAACAATTTATATGACATAAATATAAGTTGAATTTTTAATTCTCCGTAATTAACACGCACTGGCAGATGCGAATAATAAACTACAAAATATAATTCCGAAAAAAATTTATTTCAATATTAAGATATTATAATATTCATCCTTTGTCGAACAAAAAGAGGAAAACTTTCCAATGGTTCAAGCCTAATGTATAGCGAGAGTTGCATTGTATTTTTGTGATAAAAAAAAAGAAGAAACTAATAAAAAAAAAATTATATTCGACTATGATCGTTTTTTTATATCCGCCCACCTCATCCCAGAAAGGACTAACGGGGGAGCTCAATATCCTTATTTCAATGTTTCGTCGTGTTTGTTGTAGTTAATAAACAATGAGCAAAAAACTTAGATAGTAAAGCTTCACTGTTCAACCCAGTTTAGCCATTTTCAAATCCTTTTAGCAAATATGAAGACGATATCTTCCCTTTTGCGAACAGGAGAATGCAACAGCCATGATCAGGTGCGCTCCGAATTTGACGATGGTCAGCGATTTATATAGTGCACACTTACGATCTCTGCATAGGCCAATAAATATAAATAAAAAAAATATAAAAAAAAAAACTATCCTTAGCTTGTTTAGTACTACTGTCGCGTCGCATGACTCATTTTGCCCAATTTCGATGCCGACTTGCATATATTAACTTCCAATCACTTCGTCAAATTTTAAGCAGATCGACATGTTTAAATGGATTCAGAAGAATAATGTTTACAGTATCTCGTAAGCTTCAAGAGTTTGAAAGAAATTAACGTGTCCTCTCGATGGTGTATACGACAAAAGTTTGACTTGATATGTAAAATAACTGAAGAAGAGAAAAGAAAATTAAAAGCAAACGTAACTAACGTTAAAACGCTCACCCCTTTTTTTTGTTTAATAAATATTTAAAAAATACTATAGACTGCCAATAAGTACTCGTAAGTGGGCCATAAATGAAGAAAAGCGTCACAAATGTTATTAATAGATAAATTACATAATTTACAGCTCTTAAAGGACAAGATATGAGTAAATGCATCCATAATATTTCTACAATTTTTTCAAATGGTTCTCGAAAAACATCTCTCGAAAAATTTCTTTTAAAAATTAGAAAATAAGCCAAATACGCCCATCGCCTCAGCCTTAGACACGTGATATATTAAGCGAATTTAAAATACGTAACCATTTATACAAATTAGCTTTCCGTCTGGGTTAGCTGCTATTTCAATAATAAGCCATTATCTTCTCCAGAGGTTGCAAATTATAATTTCTTTCATTTTCTGAGATATATGCGAAACGCACCAGCTTTTAATGAACGTTAATGTAAAGGTAAACTTCACGACCGTGAAGCTTGTAACAACGCCAAAAAGAACGAGTACACGTAGCCAAACCTATTCGCAGCCGTATACTAAGTTGTTCTTTTTACCGCTCTGATGAATATGTGTAGCTGTCCTACTACCCAACATTCAAAGAAGTATAGTTGGCAGCAGGAAACTTTATTGCAACCCGCAAAATTTATTAAGCGCATCTTTTGCATTTACGTAGGTATTTATACACCACGTCTTCGATGAGCGATAAAAAAAAAATGAGACAGAAAATTGGCAGCAATTACCGTTCTTACGATATTTTCTGATTCCTAAACGTTAACAGAAAAAAAGTGGATGGATAGCTATGCAGTTGAACCCAAAAGCGGGTTATTTACTATAAAGAAAATGAAAGTGCAACGGCATTCGGCTAAGTTCCCAGCAAGCTAAGCAAGTTTGCAGAAATTGTGAAAACAAAAACGAGAAGGGTGCATAGAACCCAAAGGAAGTATTATCCTCAAACCTTTAAATACCAACACGCCAACATTAAGAACAAGAAGAACAGTGGCAAAGGCATTACAGAGCATTACGAGCACGGTATCCACTGCACCGCGATCAGAAAGCGCTGCAAAGACTGTAATAGCCAGAATTTTAAATTCAACGCCAGGATCGGCCAGAGCGTTTGCAACGACGGACTATGTAACCTTGCTAAGGAATACTACTATCCAGGACAGTACATCCAATAAAAGCAAAAAGGACAAACACGTACACAACTACATTAACTTCCCACAAAACCGTGGCAATTTGAAAGACCATAATCAATGTCGTCTACATCCGCCGCTCCAGCACACACTTACAGCGGCATCTCCCACAACATGATGAGCCGATTCCTTCACGATCGGCTACGTCATTTGTCTAAAAAACTGCCCGTGAAACAAAGTTACCTCCGGTCTAAACATCCAACCACAGCAAGCGGTTTTAGCGTCCCCGACTAAAGCATGGACAACTTTAACACTTGTTATTGCTATTATGTACGTCTCCAGTCATAGAAAACAGTTCTTCTGTAACAACTTCAACATCTGGCATTGCCATGATACACATCTCCAGTCACAGCAAGTAGTGCTTCTATATATCAGTGAAGTAAGTGACCCAGCAGCCTTCAAATCCATACTTTGTAAATTAATAAAAAAGCAAAATAAGACAAATTAACATATTATAGACAGGCACTTCGGCAGATGTAACTCTACATTTGTTTTCGTGATAACATAACGTATATAGTCTTACTTTTCATGGATGGCCCTATATGGTTTCAACAAAATAGACTCAAAAATGGACCTACGTTATCCACATTTAGTACAGATTATTTGTATGTCTATTACTATCACAAACCAATTTTTCCCACATATTTTAAACTCGCATTTCACGGCAATCTTCGTATAGGCTATCGTACAAAAATATAGCTGAGTGGGTTACACTTGGTACAGTTGATGTTTATGTTAAACTACAATTATGAACCAGTTATCG
>NW_024006237.1:0-2022 GCF_014805625.2 Glossina fuscipes | reverse complement strand
ACGCAGCTGTTGCCTCGCAAATCGTGCCTACTAAGCCTATAACTCTAACTCCTTCTAATGAAAAACGTCTTCCACCATTAACCAAAAATTATATTGCGAAACCAGTTACGTCACCCGCCAAAGATAATATTGAAAAAACCAAAGCAACACCAAATATTGAAAAAATTAAAACAACATCATATATGTTAAAATCTAATCTACTAAATTCTCCAAAATCTCCAACTCTCAACTTTACTCAACAAATTACAAGTGGTAATGCATCCATTTTTTCATCCATTAATCAACCTTCAACTTCAAATTATCCACGTGCGCCCACTCGTTGCACTTCAAATGTACCAAACCACCTAAGTACAGATTATTCTCGACGGAGACGCTGACATGTCAACTTAACCTTAATTCCACTCTGCTTCCATGCCATTACAATTAAATAAAGTTTCTAAAATTCTACCATGAACATTAAGGGACTTATTAATAATTTTGATGAACTCCGTACACTCATAAGTGATTTTAATCCAGCCTTTTTATCGCTTCAAGAAACGCTTGTAGAAGCTCTTTTAATCCTATTCCACCCAAATCATATAGTGGATATTTGACGAATGCTGATCAAAATTCATATTCCAAACAAGGAGTTGGTGTTTTTATAAAATCAAATATACCTCACAAACGCATAAATTTTAGCTCAAACATACAAGCCGTAGCGATACAAATAATGTTAAACATAAAATCTACAGTGCTTTCGCTCTATATCCCAGCTTCGCAATCGTTTTCTCAGCAATATCTCTACAATTTATTCTCCGTATTCTCCCCCTCATTAATAATATGCGGCGACTTTAATAGATGGAATACCATCTGAGGCTCAACAGTGACCAACACTCGCACTTTTCAACTCATCATACTTTTTCACATATTGATTTAACATGTTGCTCTCCCTTACTTCTTCCTTTGGTTTCCTGGTCTATTTCTGATGATCTACATAGTAGTGATCACTTTCCAATCATAATCGATCTTAAACTTTCAGCGTCCTCCGCTGCTCCAGCAAAATAGATCAAATTCCTCCTAGATAAAGCGGATTGGATCAATTACTCCAAACAGGCCGAGTCATTTCTGAATTCAAAGCCATTTAACGGAAACTGCAACCATGACGCTGCTATTATGTCTAAAGCGATTCGCACGGCTGCTCATCTTTCTATTCCTCAATCCAACAGCTCTTTTAAACGAGCTAGGATTCCTTGGTGGAACAACACGCTTTCTTTTCTGAGGAAAAATAAAATGGATCTATGCCACCGGTTTAAGAGATGTCCTGATCAGGATCATTTGTTATTATACAAAAAGGCCAATGCTCTATTCAGGAAGGAACTACGAAAATTAAAGGCACTTAGTTTCGAACTTTTTTCGAGAGGAACTCACAGAAATACATCAATGAAAGTTGTCTGGAACAATATCAACAGACTTAATGGGACTTCAAACCTGAACGAAATTTCTGTCATTTGCGCACCCAATGGAACTTTAACTGACGCACATGATATTTCTAATTACTTTGGACAAATGTGGTGCGAATGCTCCTTTGACAGCAACTTCTCCAGTGCTTTCATCGAAAATAAAAAGACTCCAATATCTCTTTCAAATAATATTGATAGATGTCCCATGTTCCTGGAAAATTGCATATCCACCTTAGAACTTGGAAGTTGAAGGGGAGGACATCTGGTCTAGACCGCATCTCATACCAAATGATCAGCGCTATGTCTAAGTCTAGTAAAAAGAAATTACTGGACCTATATAATACGGTATTTTTGACTGGCCATATACCCTACATGTGGAAACTGGCTACAGTTGTTCCAATTCCAAAGTCAAAAAATGCCCCCATCGCATCGGACTATCGGCCAATCTCTCTTTTATCTTGCCTCTCAAAGGTATTGGAAAAGATTATGGCATCTAGAATAGTCCAAGAACCTGATAACAAAGCAACAGGTTGGTATCAAGCGGGGTAGAGGGTGCATCGACGCTCTGTTACATATTGATTGT
>NW_024006236.1:0-2022 GCF_014805625.2 Glossina fuscipes | reverse complement strand
ACGCAGCTGTTGCCTCGCAAATCGTGCCTACTAAGCCTATAACTCTAACTCCTTCTAATGAAAAACGTCTTCCACCATTAACCAAAAATTATATTGCGAAACCAGTTACGTCACCCGCCAAAGATAATATTGAAAAAACCAAAGCAACACCAAATATTGAAAAAATTAAAACAACATCATATATGTTAAAATCTAATGTACTAAATTCTCCAAAATCTCCAACTCTCAACTTTACTCAACAAATTACAAGTGGTAATGCATCCATTTTTTCATCCATTAATCAACCTTCAACTTCAAATTATCCACGTGCGCCCACTCGTTGCACTTCAAATGTACCAAACCACCTAAGTACAGATTATTCTCGACGGAGACGCTGACATGTCAACTTAACCTTAATTCCACTCTGCTTCCATGCCATTACAATTAAATAAAGTTTCTAAAATTCTACCATGAACATTAAGGGACTTATTAATAATTTTGATGAACTCCGTACACTCATAAGTGATTTTAATCCAGCCTTTTTATCGCTTCAAGAAACGCTTGTAGAAGCTCTTTTAATCCTATTCCACCCAAATCATATAGTGGATATTTGACGAATGCTGATCAAAATTCATATTCCAAACAAGGAGTTGGTGTTTTTATAAAATCAAATATACCTCACAAACGCATAAATTTTAGCTCAAACATACAAGCCGTAGCGATACAAATAATGTTAAACATAAAATCTACAGTGCTTTCGCTCTATATCCCAGCTTCGCAATCGTTTTCTCAGCAATATCTCTACAATTTATTCTCCGTATTCTCCCCCTCATTAATAATATGCGGCGACTTTAATAGATGGAATACCATCTGAGGCTCAACAGTGACCAACACTCGCACTTTTCAACTCATCATACTTTTTCACATATTGATTTAACATGTTGCTCTCCCTTACTTCTTCCTTTGGTTTCCTGGTCTATTTCTGATGATCTACATAATAGTGATCACCTTCCAATCATAATCGATCTTAAACTTTCAGCGTCCTCCGCTGCTCCAGCAAAATAGATCAAATTCCTCCTAGATAAAGCGGATTGGATCAATTACTCCAAACAGGCCGAGTCATTTCTGAATTCAAAGCCATTTAACGGAAACCGCAACCATGACGCTGCTATTATGTCTAAAGCGATTCGCACGGCTGCTCATCTTTCTATTCCTCAATCCAACAGCTCTTTTAAACGAGCTAGGATTCCTTGGTGGAACAACACGCTTTCTTTTCTGAGGAAAAATAAAATGGATCTATGCCACCGCTTTAAGAGATGTCCTGATCAGGATCATTTGTTATTATACAAAAAGGCCAATGCTCTATTCAGGAAGGAACTACGAAAATTAAAGGCACTTAGTTTCGAACTTTTTTCGAGAGGAACTCACAGAAATACATCAATGAAAGTTGTCTGGAACAATATCAACAGACTTAATGGGACTTCAAACCTGAACGAAATTTCTGTCATTTGCGCACCCAATGGAACTTTAACTGACGCACATGATATTTCTAATTACTTTGGACAAATGTGGTGCGAATGCTCCTTTGACAGCAACTTCTCCAGTGCTTTCATCGAAAATAAAAAGACTCCAATATCTCTTTCAAATAATATTGATAGATGTCCCATGTTCCTGGAAAATTGCTTATCCACCTTAGAACTTGGAAGTTGAAGGGGAGGACATCTGGTCTAGACCGCATCTCATACCAAATGATCAGCGCTATGTCTAAGTCTAGTAAAAAGAAATTACTGGACCTATATAATACGGCATTTTTGACTGGCCATATACCCTACATGTGGAAACTGGCTACAGTTGTTCCAATTCCAAAGTCAAAAAATGCCCCCATCGCATCGGACTATCGGCCAATCTCTCTTTTATCTTGCCTCTCAAAGGTATTGGAAAAGATTATGGCATCTAGAATAGTCCAAGAACCTGATAACAAAGCAACAGGTTGGTTTCAAGCGGGGTAGAGGGTGCATCGACGCTCTGTTACATATTGATTGT
>NW_024006235.1:0-6839 GCF_014805625.2 Glossina fuscipes | reverse complement strand
ATCAACATAAAGTACCTTGAGAAGCGGTTAGGGACATTAAAGCAAATCTCACGAAGTAATGCGGGCGAATCAATTGCACCATTTATTAATTTGATTAGGAAGGAAACCCCAAGAACAAATCTACGTTTCTCGAGTGACGGTAAGAATAACAGAAGCAACCTATTTTCATAGGGTGGAAGAGGGGAAATCGGGTCCCAACCCAAATTCCTAAGTGCAAACAGCAAGAATTGCTTTTGTATAGATTCAATTGAACCAACGTAGCATCTATATGAAGGAGACCACACAACAGAGGCATACTCAAGAATAGGTCTAACCAAACACGTGTAAAGCCTTTTAGTAATATAAGGATCATCAAGCTCTTTGGACCACCTCTTTATAAAACCAAGAGCGGACCTAGCTTTGCTTAACGAGGACTCAATATGCAAATTGAAATGTAACCTATAATCGAATAGAACGCCTAAATCAATGAACGAATCGACGTCTTCCAACCTGTGCGAATCAATGAAGTATTGGGTACTAAACGACTTCCTTCTTAAGAAAGAAAGCTTACATTTATTTAGATTTAGCTTCAGAAGATTGAGGGAGCACCATGCAACCAAATTGTTCAAATCACTTTGAAGATGATGTGATTGCGATTCTACGGAAAAAGAAGTAAACAGTTTCACATCATCAGCATACGTTAAAATCTTACTGAATTTAATCACGGAGGGCAAATCATTGATGTAAAGATTAAATAAAATAGGTCCCAAGTGGCTACCTTGAGGTACGCCAGACGTCACGGGAAATTCATCCGAGGTAATGAGGTTAAACAAAACCCTGAATGATCTACCATACAGATAAGAGCTTAACCATTCAACTAAGAAGAGAGGAAAGCCAGAGGTCTGGATTTTAAATCTAAGAAGTCTATGATTAACCATATCAAACGCCTTGCTAAAGTCAGTGTAAATGACATCAGTGCGAGAACCACTAGAAAAAGCCTTGAAAACATGAGAAGTAAACTCCAACAGATTGGTCACCGTAGATCTTCCCTTTCGAAAACCATGCTGGAAAGGAGAAATATACAATTTCATGGAAAAGGCTATATGCTGAGCCACAATTCGCTCGATCAGTTTAGGTAAGACACTCAACTTGGCGATGCCTCTGTAGTTCTCTACAAGTTGCCTTCTACCACTTTTGTGAATAGGAATAAGGAAAGAAGTCTTCCAACACAAAGGGAAAACACCTAAATTCAAAGACTTATTAAAAATCTTTGAGATAACATCACAAAGCTCGCCAGCACAAGATATAAGTACACATGAGGGGATGCCATCGGGTCCAGGCGAACAATTATATTTCAGAGAGTTCAATCCTTCAAAAACGTCATTTTCCGATATAACAAAGTTAGGAATTGAAACCGAATTAGAAATCGAATATGGATAATTTTCCGATAAATCAAAATTGGCAGTTGAAAAGTTCTGTCGGAAGTATTCCGCAAATAGATTTGAGGATTCAAAATCATCCGAGGACTCGGAGCCATTAAAAGACACAAACGACGGGTTTATGGAGATTTTTCTTTTGGAATTAACGAACTTAAAAAAGTATTTAGGGTTAGCAAACAAGGAGGATTTAACAAACTAAAGGTATCTGCAGTAGTATTGGCGGTTGAGGGAATTAAATTTATGCCTTGCAACAGAGTAAGCGAAATAGTCGAGAGAAGAACCACTTTTCGAAAATTTTTTGAACAACTTGTTTTTCCTATTCTTGTAGTATTTAATTGTCTTATTAAACCACGGGGGATCCTTACTTCGAGGACGGGACTGCTTGATCGGGACGGATGCAGAAATAGCTTGATTTAATATATTGTAGAACGACGACAGTAAGCTATCAATGCTTCCCTCAGAGAAATCGAGCACAAAATGAGAAAGATGTGATTTTAGTATGGAAACATTGATTTTATGGAAATCATAACGTTGATATGAAAAATTTGAATTTGGAACGTTATAGAGGTTCAACGAACCAACATACTTGTAATGAAAGGAAACACCCAATGCTGGATGATATGGATCCTCAGGTAAACTAAACGGAAAACAACGATTAACGCAAACCTCAGGAAAATTTGCAAAGCAGAGATCAAGAAATCTCCCATTACAATTAGGGGTACCATTGTATTGAGCTAAGTTATTATCAAATAATTCATTGAAGAACACAACGGCTTTATCAGATGTTGAGGAAGGAATCAAACAGCCATAACTATCACTGTAAAACCAATTGACTTGAGGCAAGTTGAAGTCACCCAACGCAAGGACTATATCGGTAGGTTTAGATTGCTTGGCCACTTCACAAATGAGGGCGGCCTGTTTCTTATATACAGAGATATCCGAATTTGGGGGAATATAGGAGCAGGTCACATATAAGTGTTTGTTAGGAAATTTCACTCGAATGGCGATAAATTCAACATCGGGAGTAGTTGGAAATTCAAACGAATAGATGGGGAGTGCCGTAGAAATAGCAATTAAAACACCACCACCATTGCGATACAAACGATCTTTTCTGAAAACTTGAAACGAATTATGGAAAAGTTCCGACGAATGTAGAACTGGCTTCAGCCATGTTTCAGTGAAGACCAGACAGGAAAACTCCGTACTCACTGAATTTAGGAAGGTAGAACGAATTTTTGAGTTTAGGCCCCTAACATTTTGATAAATGAGAGAAAATGAGGCTGAAGAAGTATTTAGTTTTTTGAAGGGGAAAGAGCTAATGCATTCGCATTACGGGGTCGGTCCCGAGGGATAAATTCCTTAATTAATGATCCAACCGGCCACAAAGTTTTATTTAAAATCAAATCCATATTTTCGGTCGGAACTAGAATTTTAAAAGATGAGATAGCTCTAGCTTGAGAAGGACCCAGTTTGAAAATACTAACTCGCTTTAAATTGACAGAAGGGGCTTTCGCAGCCAGATAACCCCTTATGTTTTCAACAGATGTATCTGGTGCCAGTCTTGACACAAATATGGCCTTTCTAGGAGGAACTGCCTTCAAGCATATGTCATCAGTACTGGGAGCAGCAGGGTTAACGGATGGGGAGTTATGAGTTGGAGAAAATATAGAGGGGGTAACCACACTTGCACGAGCAGCATGCTCAGTTTGGCGACCAGCATTTACACCCGAACAGCGAGGAGGAGAGGACGATTTACTATTACCCTTATTAGTTTTGGGCGATGACGCCTGAGAAGATTGAGTGACATCTATGGGAGGAGATACCCTTGCCACTTCAGCATAGCTCAAGCCAGAAGGACTTCTCGGACTATTTGTAACATCTATGTTACCAACCGACTCAGCCGTAGCAGAAACACTAACATTATTTGTAGCCTTTAGGGAATCGCTAACTTGCACCAACGAAACGGACTTAGGAGGTGACGAACCACACGCTACGCTACGCGTTGAGACTATGTTAGCTGGAAAGGAAGATGACTGCGCAATATACCGACATTCATCAAACCTAGGCACAAAGAGCCGAGATTTTTGCTCAAATCTGAGAAACAATTTCTCGTCTCCGTGAAGAGCTTGTAGAAATCAATATCCCGCTTTCTACAGTCAGGACATGACCATCGTAAACCTTTAGAAGGGTCAAGGACTGCATCAGCAGCACGGCCGGTAATACCAGCACACTTTGCATGTCCAAAACGATCACACAACCAGCAAGAAATGAATCGTTCAGATTCAGGGCCAGTTTTCGCACGACATGGAGTAAATAAACAATCCATGTCCATTGAAAACAAAATAAGTAGCTTATGAAGGAAAAAA
The DNA here is from genome assembly GCF_014805625.2 of Glossina fuscipes. Taxonomy (NCBI): domain Eukaryota; kingdom Metazoa; phylum Arthropoda; class Insecta; order Diptera; family Glossinidae; genus Glossina; species Glossina fuscipes. The sequence continues at coordinate 3,055 of NW_024006235.1, read as the reverse complement.
AAAACAAAAAAGAAAAACAAAAAAATAAAAAAAAAAAAAATAATTTTTCGACGGCACAAATTTTCAGGAAAATTAAAGCAAATTTCAACTTCCCTGCCCACTGTAAATATAGAGCGAAAACTAACGGAAACTGTAAACACAGATTAAAAGGCAAAAAGAGAGACTTTTACCAAGAGCTCAATTGTTGCTTACAATAAACCAAAATGATTTTTTCACATATATGGTTAATAAATTCATATACAATAAATTCACACTTTATTCTTTTAGAGAATTTTTTAAATTTAAACACTAATAAAGCAAAAAGCTAAGAAATACAACTAAAAAAAATTTAATATTTGTTGATAGAATAAAAACGCGACTACAGACACGCGCAGAGTTGCCAAACTGATAAAGTCATAAAAAGGATCTTATTTGTTTTTGTTTTGCAATAATTAATAATCGCGTAAAAAATATTTTCACAAATGGAAATAATTGCACAAAAATTAGAGTCCAATAGCAACAAATTAAAATAAGGGCTTAACGCTTTCACACATTTTTTTCTCCGAATGGAGGTCGTTTTGTTTGACGTGTAAAAAACGTCTGCTTTCCTTGATTTCCTATTACCTCCCCAAACCTCTTTCTAATTGTGCCACTAAACTCTCTTTTTCCAAAAAAAAAATCGAAAATTCGAGAAAACCACATTTTCATGTTATACAGACGGACTTTGGGCTTCTTCTCTTTTCATAACTATCTCTAGCCTAATAGCGTTATGTAGAGAGAGAGAGAGTTACGAATATACATTACATGCTCCATTGGGACAGAGAAGTGATAAAAGCAGACCGACGGCACCTCTACACCTCACATGTATGCGGACATTGCAACATATTATTTTTCCAAAAAATTCATCACTTTTATCAATACAAATTTTCGTAGTTAATGAAGTTACAAATGTAATTACTTTGAAAATGGTGAAAGTCTATTTTCCTCAAAGACATGCCATTATTTACTTCAAACTAGTACACATAATTCAATAGTACTACATAATTTCTTTAGTGCATTTTTATAAGCGTGGCAACATTTTAAATGACGTAAACATTTTTATAGTTTTCCGGAATTTTGGTTTTTCTCCGTTTCTCCGTTACTTTTCAAGTATATATTTTTTTTTATTTTTTTATAAAATTTGTAACGCCCTCGAACAAAAATAGGGTAGGTGTTTTATCGATCTGCTTTGACCATTAATATAGTAAGAGTGGCATGCCATTATTCGATATGACATTTTTTGCAAGAATCATTATGACAAAAGATCGATAGGAGCAAATGATTTGTTTGCAGTCAATTAGCGTTTTGTTTGTTTGGAGAGGGTCAGTAAAAATATTCTGTGTGTTTATTTATTTATTCTACTTATACTTGAAACTCAGTTAAAACAAATTGAGGGTCGAGTTCAATTGACCCAAATTTATAGATTTATTTTTAATCCCAGCCTGCTCTAATCGTTTTCATCGGCCTGCAGCTGCATAACGCACCTGCGAATGTGCATCTGGTTTTTCCCTTTTTAGGGAATTTATTATTAGGGAAAATTACTTAGCTGACATTAACTGGATTTAGGATTTTCGTAACAATATGTTTTGTTTAACAACCGCTGAACGTGTTAAAACAGTAAAAACTTAAATAAAAATACTAATAGGTATATATATATATATGCATGTATATACATATTGTATGTTTGTATACATATATTGTATGTGTATATACAAACATTTGATCAGTGTAAGATTTTGGGAATTAGTAATTTTTCGTTTTTCTTCTTCCACCTCTCACTTAAGAGAAATAAAAAAGACGAAATGTAAACGATGCATTCGAACTTTTTTTACGTTTCAAAACCAAAACTAAAAAAGGTTTGAGCAGCAACAGTGAGCAGAATAATTTATTTCCTTTTTTCGTAAGCGATATCCATGGCACTTTAACGATCAAAGATCAAAAACGTTCCGTAAATAACATTTCAAAGGAAATGATGAAATTAGACAATTTCCTCAGGTTAGATAAGTCCTAATAAGCTCGAGAAGGAGTCAATTTTGATAGAAATACAATTATTTTTCGCAGGAAAGTTCGAAAAAAAAAATGTAGGGTAGGATTTGCCTGTGAATATTCCAGTTATCTGAACTCGGCGGGTAATCAAAATTTCATGATTTCAAGTGTTTATAATGGATGAAAGTTCTTTTTGTTCCTTAATGTAAAGAAATAACTCGGCGGGTTGTATTGCCATTTTCCAGGTTGAAAAGAGCAATGAACGTATTAAAACATATTTAGATGAGAAAAACTATAAAAATTGTTTTTGACGAGCAAAAAGGTCTTCGTCTTAAAAATGAAAAACATTTCTTTTACACGGGTTTAATCTTAAGAATTCATACAACTCTGTACAAGCGCTGTGGTCATATCTTTCTCTTCGTGCAAAAAAATTTGGCAACTTCTTCTTTATTGCTTTATACGTTTTTAAAAGTGTTCAAATTTATTAAAATATATTGAACTTTTTGTGTGTTTATTGCTAAAATTGATCACCGCGGATACCGTACGTGTTTCCATTAAATCCAAAAAAAAAAAGTCGAAAACATTTGACATTATCCTCAGTAGTTTCCCAAACCTTTTCAAGTGAGTGGTTATTTCACAAATAAGTATATAATATATAATAGACAACCATAAGACGTAATGGCCCCGGGGCCGCTGGATAAAAACTCGAACAGATTTCATCTATTAGCAGACGTATCCCCCCAAAGAAAAAAATTAAAAATTCCGACTTTCCGGTATTGCCAACCAGTAGCATCGTTCCTATCGACAAAAAATATGTTGTCATTTCTCCAACTGATCCCTCCATAACACTTTCGCAACTCAGTCCTTTCGCTATTAAAAAAGGACTGGATTGCATTACAACGTATATAGACTCTATATCGATTTTAAGCGAAGGAAATTTAGTTGTCCTGGCTGGGAAACCGAGCGCAACCGAAAAGCTCATAAAGTCTAAATCATTAGCCAATTTGTGTACATTCCAAATCCTATGAGGTGTAAAAACTGCCAACGCCTG
>NW_024006234.1:0-6866 GCF_014805625.2 Glossina fuscipes | reverse complement strand
ATCAACATAAAGTACCTTGAGAAGCGGTTAGGGACATTAAAGCAAATTTCACGAAGTAATGCGGGCGAATCAATTGCACCATTTATTAATTTGATTAGGAAGGAAACCCCAAGAACAAATCTACGTTTCTCGAGTGACGGTAAGGATAACAGAAGCAACCTATTTTCATAGGGTGGAAGAGGGGAAATCGGGTCCCAACCCAAATTCCTAAGTGCAAACAGCAAGAATTGCTTTTGTATAGATTCAATTGAACCAACGTAGCATCTATATGAAGGAGACCACACAACAGAGGCATACTCAAGAATAGGTCTAACCAAACACGTGTAAAGCCTTTTAGTAATATAAGGATCATCAAGCTCTTTGGACCACCTCTTTATAAAACCAAGAGCGGACCTAGCTTTGCTTAACGAGGACTCAATATGCAAATTGAAATGTAACCTATAATCGAATAGAACGCCTAAATCAATGAACGAATCGACGTCTTCCAACCTGTGCGAATCAATGAAGTATTGGGTACTAAACGACTTCCTTCTTAAGAAAGAAAGCTTCTTACATTTATTTAGATTTAGCTTCAGAAGATTGAGGGAGCACCATGCAACCAAATTGTTCAAATCACTTTAAAGATGATGTGATTGCGATTCTACGGAAAAAGAAGTAAACAGTTTCACATCATCAGCATACATTAAAATCTTACTGAATTTAATCACGGAGGGCAAATCATTGATGTAAAGATTAAATAAAATAGGTCCCAAGTGGCTACCTTGAGGTACGCCAGACGTCACGGGAAATTCATCCGAGGTAATGAGGTTAAACAAAACCCTGAATGATCTACCATACAGATAAGAGCTTAACCATTCAACTAAGAAGAGAGGAAAGCCAGAGGTCTGGATTTTAAATCTAAGAAGTCTATGATTAACCATATCAAACGCCTTGCTAAAGTCAGTGTAAATGACATCAGTGCGAGAACCACTAGAAAAAGCCTTGAAAACATGAGAAGTAAACTCCAACAGATTGGTCACCGTAGATCTTCCCTTTCGAAAACCATGCTGGAAAGGAGAAATATACAATTTCATGGAAAAGGCTATATGCTGAGCCACAATTCGCTCGATCAGTTTAGGTAAGACACTCAACTTGGCGATGCCTCTGTAGTTCTCTACAAGTTGCCTTCTACCACTTTTGTGAATAGGAATAAGGAAAGAAGTCTTCCAACACAAAGGGAAAACACCTAAATTCAAAGACTTATTAAAAATCTTTGAGATAACATCACAAAGCTCGCCAGCACAAGATATAAGTACACATGAGGGGATGCCATCGGGTCCAGGCGAACAATTATATTTCAGAGAGTTCAATCCTTCAAAAACGTCATTTTCCGATATAACAAAGTTAGGAATTGAAACCGAATTAGAAATCGAATATGGATAATTTTCCGATAAATCAAAATTGGCAGTTGAAAAGTTCTGTCGGAAGTATTCCGCAAATAGATTTGAGGATTCAAAATCATCCGAGGACTCGGAGCCATTAAAAGACACAAACGACGGGTTTATGGAGATTTTTCTTTTGGAATTAACGAACTTAAAAAAGTATTTAGGGTTAGCAAACAAGGAGGATTTAACAAACTGAAGGTATCTGCAGTAGTATTGGCGGTTGAGGGAATTAAATTTATGCCTTGCAACAGAGTAAGCGAAATAGTCGAGAGAAGAACCACTTTTCGAAAATTTTTTGAACAACTTGTTTTTCCTATTCTTGTAGTATTTAATTGTCTTATTAAACCACGGGGGATCCTTACTTCGAGGACGGGACTGCTTGATCGGGACGGATGCAGAAATAGCTTGATTTAATATATTGTAGAACGACGACAGTAAGCTATCAATGCTTCCCTCAGAGAAATCGAGCACAAAATGAGAAAGATGTGATTTTAGTATGGAAACATTGATTTTATGGAAATCATAACGTTGATATGAAAAATTTGAATTTGGAACGTTATAGAGGTTCAACGAACCAACATACTTGTAATGAAAGGAAACACCCAATGCTGGATGATATGGATCCTCAGGTAAACTAAACGGAAAACAACGATTAACGCAAACCTCAGGAAAATTTGCAAAGCAGAGATCAAGAAATCTCCCATTACAATTAGGGGTACCATTGTATTGAGCTAAGTTATTATCAAATAATTCATTGAAGAACACAACGGCTTTATCAGATGTTGAGGAAGGAATCAAACAGCCATAACTATCACTGTAAAACCAATTGACTTGAGGCAAGTTGAAGTCACCCAACGCAAGGACTATATCGGTAGGTTTAGATTGCTTGGCCACTTCACAAATGAGGGCGGCCTGTTTCTTATATACAGAGATATCCGAATTTGGGGGAATATAGGAGCAGGTCACATATAAGTGTTTGTTAGGAAATTTCACTCGAATGGCGATAAATTCAACATCGGGAGTAGTTGGAAATTCAAACGAACAGGTGGGGAGTGCCGTAGAAATAGCAATTAAAACACCACCACCATTGCGATACAAGAGATCGTTTCTGAAAACTTGAAACGAATTATGGAAAAGTTCCGACGAATGTATAACTGGCTTCAGCCATGTTTCAGTGAAGACCAGACAGGAAAACTCCGTACTCACTGAATTTAGGAAGGTAGAACGAATTTTTGAGTTTAGGCCCCTAACATTTTGATAAATGAGAGAAAATGAGGCTGAAGAAGTATTTAGTTTTTTGAAGGGGAAAGAGCTAATGCATTCGCATTACCGGGTCGGTCCCGAGGGATAAATTCCTTAATTAATAATCCAACCGGCCACAAAGTTTTATTTAAAATCAAATCCATATTTTCGGTCGGAACTAGAATTTTAAAAGATGAGATAGCTCTAGATTGAGAAGGACCCAGTTTGAAAATACTAACTCGCTTTAAATTGACAGAAGGGGCTTTCGCAGCCAGATAACCCCTTATGTTTTCAACAGATGTATCTGGTGCCAGTCTTGACACAAATATGGCCTTTCTGGGAGGAACTGCCTTCAAGCATATGTCATCAGTACTGGGAGCAGCAGGGTTAACGGGTGGGGAGTTATGAGTTGGAGAAAATATAGAGGGGGTAACCACACTTGCACGAGCAGCATGCTCAGTTTGGCGACCAGCATTTACACCCGAACAGCGAGGAGGAGAGGACGATTTACTATTACCCTTATTAGTTTTGGGCGATGACGCCTGAGAAGATTGAGTGACATCTATGGGAGGAGATACCCTTGCCACTTCAGCATAGCTCAAGCCAGAAGGACTTCTCGGACTATTTGTAACATCTATGTTACCAACCGACTCAGCCGTAGCAGAAACACTAACATTATTTGTAGCCTTTAGGGAATCGCTAACTTGCACCAACGAAACGGACTTAGGAGGTGACGAACCACACGCTACACTACGCGTTGAGACTTTTGTTAGCTGGAGAGGAAGATGACTGCACAATATACCGACATTCATCAAACCTAGTCTTGATTAATTCAAACTTCTCCCACAAAGAGCCGAGATTTTTGCTCAAATCTGAGAAACAATTTCTCGTCTCCGTGAAGAGTTTGTAGAAATCAATGTCCCGCTTTCTACAGTCAGGACATGACCATCGTAAACCTTTAGAAGGGTCAAGGACTGCATCAGCAGCACGGCCGGTAATACCAGCACACTTTGCATGTCCAAAACGATCACACAACCAGCAAGAAATGAATCGTTCAGATTCAGGGCCAGTTTTCGCACGACATGGAGTAAATAAACAATCCATGTCCATTGAAAACAAAATAAGTAGCTTATGAAGGAAAAAAAAAACAAAAAAGAAAAACAAAAAAATAAAAAAAAAAAAAATAATTTTTCGACGGCACAAATTTTCAGGAAAATTAAAGCAAATTTCAACTTCCCTGCCCACTGTAAATATAGAGCGAAAACTAACGGAAACTGTAAACACAGATTAAAAGGCAAAAAGAGAGACTTTTACCAAGAGCTCAATTGTTGCTTACAATAAACCAAAATGATTTTTTCACATATATGGTTAATAAATTCATATACAATAAATTCACACTTTATTCTTTTAGAGAATTTTTTAAATTTAAACACTAATAAAGCAAAAAGCTAAGAAATACAACTAAAAAAAATTTAATATTTGTTGATAGAATAAAAACGCGACTACAGACACGCGCAGAGTTGCCAAACTGATAAAGTCATAAAAAGGATCTTATTTGTTTTTGTTTTGCAATAATTAATAATCGCGTAAAAAATATTTTCACAAATGGAAATAATTGCACAAAAATTAGAGTCCAATAGCAACAAATTAAAATAAGGGCTTAACGCTTTCACACATTTTTTTCTCCGAATGGAGGTCGTTTTGTTTGACGTGTAAAAAACGTCTGCTTTCCTTGATTTCCTATTACCTCCCCAAACCTCTTTCTAATTGTGCCACTAAACTCTCTTTTTCCAAAAAAAAAATCGAAAATTCGAGAAAACCACATTTTCATGTTATACAGACGGACTTTGGGCTTCTTCTCTTTTCATAACTATCTCTAGCCTAATAGCGTTATGTAGAGAGAGAGAGAGTTACGAATATACATTACATGCTCCATTGGGACAGAGAAGTGATAAAAGCAGACCGACGGCACCTCTACACCTCACATGTATGCGGACATTGCAACATATTATTTTTCCAAAAAATTCATCACTTTTATCAATACAAATTTTCGTAGTTAATGAAGTTACAAATGTAATTACTTTGAAAATGGTGAAAGTCTATTTTCCTCAAAGACATGCCATTATTTACTTCAAACTAGTACACATAATTCAATAGTACTACATAATTTCTTTAGTGCATTTTTATAAGCGTGGCAACATTTTAAATGACGTAAACATTTTTATAGTTTTCCGGAATTTTGGTTTTTCTCCGTTTCTCCGTTACTTTTCAAGTATATATTTTTTTTTATTTTTTTATAAAATTTGTAACGCCCTCGAACAAAAATAGGGTAGGTGTTTTATCGATCTGCTTTGACCATTAATATAGTAAGAGTGGCATGCCATTATTCGATATGACATTTTTTGCAAGAATCATTATGACAAAAGATCGATAGGAGCAAATGATTTGTTTGCAGTCAATTAGCGTTTTGTTTGTTTGGAGAGGGTCAGTAAAAATATTCTGTGTGTTTATTTATTTATTCTACTTATACTTGAAACTCAGTTAAAACAAATTGAGGGTCGAGTTCAATTGACCCAAATTTATAGATTTATTTTTAATCCCAGCCTGCTCTAATCGTTTTCATCGGCCTGCAGCTGCATAACGCACCTGCGAATGTGCATCTGGTTTTTCCCTTTTTAGGGAATTTATTATTAGGGAAAATTACTTAGCTGACATTAACTGGATTTAGGATTTTCGTAACAATATGTTTTGTTTAACAACCGCTGAACGTGTTAAAACAGTAAAAACTTAAATAAAAATACTAATAGGTATATATATATATATGCATGTATATACATATTGTATGTTTGTATACATATATTGTATGTGTATATACAAACATTTGATCAGTGTAAGATTTTGGGAATTAGTAATTTTTCGTTTTTCTTCTTCCACCTCTCACTTAAGAGAAATAAAAAAGACGAAATGTAAACGATGCATTCGAACTTTTTTTACGTTTCAAAACCAAAACTAAAAAAGGTTTGAGCAGCAACAGTGAGCAGAATAATTTATTTCCTTTTTTCGTAAGCGATATCCATGGCACTTTAACGATCAAAGATCAAAAACGTTCCGTAAATAACATTTCAAAGGAAATGATGAAATTAGACAATTTCCTCAGGTTAGATAAGTCCTAATAAGCTCGAGAAGGAGTCAATTTTGATAGAAATACAATTATTTTTCGCAGGAAAGTTCGAAAAAAAAAATGTAGGGTAGGATTTGCCTGTGAATATTCCAGTTATTTGAACTCGGCGGGTAATCAAAATTTCATGATTTCAAGTGTTTATAATGGATGAAAGTTCTTTTTGTTCCTTAATGTAAAGAAATAACTCGGCGGGTTGTATTGCCATTTTCCAGGTTGAAAAGAGCAATGAACGTATTAAAACATATTTAGATGAGAAAAACTATAAAAATTGTTTTTGACGAGCAAAAAGGTCTTCGTCTTAAAAATGAAAAACATTTCTTTTACACGGGTTTAATCTTAAGAATTCATACAACTCTGTACAAGCGCTGTGGTCATATCTTTCTCTTCGTGCAAAAAAATTTTGCAACTTCTTCTTTATTGCTTTATACGTTTTTAAAAGTGTTCAAATTTATTAAAATATATTGAACTTTTTGTGTGTTTATTGCTAAAATTGATCACCGCGGATACCGTACGTGTTTCCATTAAATCCAAAAAAAAAAAGTCGAAAACATTTGACATTATCCTCAGTAGTTTCCCAAACCTTTTCAAGTGAGTGGTTATTTCACAAATAAGTATATAATATATAATAGACAACCATAAGACGTAATGGCCCCGGGGCCGCTGGATAAAAACTCGAACAGATTTCATCTATTAGCAGACGTATCCCCCCAAAGAAAAAAAATTAAAAATTCCGACTTTCCGGTATTGCCAACCAGTAGCATCGTTCCTATCGACAAAAAATATGTTGTCATTTCTCCAACTGATCCCTCCATAACACTTTCGCAACTCAGTCCTTTCGCTATTAAAAAAGGACTGGATTGCATTACAACGTATATAGACTCTATATCGATTTTAAGCGAAGGAAATTTAGTTGTCCTGGCTGGGAAACCGAGCGCAACCGAAAAGCTCATAAAGTCTAAATCATTAGCCAATTTGTGTACATTCCAAATCCTATGAGGTGTAAAAACTGCCAACGCCTG
>NW_024006233.1:0-1156 GCF_014805625.2 Glossina fuscipes | reverse complement strand
TGTGGCTGCATAAGGTGTCGTCAACCAGAATCCCTCGTGAAGATAAACTTTTAGGTAAAATTTGGACGCTGTAAAGACTTGCCAATGAATTGCTTTTCAATGTAAATATTTTTTAAATTTAAACACTCAAGTTTTGGAAATACCCATCAGTTAATCATCAGCATCAGGTAATTGCTCTCATAATAGTGAATACAATTAGAAAAAACTGGTTTTTCCTTAGATAATGTCGTTATGTAATTGCTCCATAACAACAATAACATAGCAACCCAATCTCTGTTCGAATTTATTCCTTTAGCTCCCAATCCGTATCTTGTATATCGTGGCTGATTTAGTAGGCCCATGTACACAAAATATCGACCGGATTCTTTAAGCCTTCCCATCCTTAAATTCATTTTATTTAAACGGTTTAATAGAATGATTCAATTGTTAAGTTAACATAATATATTGTCAAACTGAATGCCTGGTGAAGATAAATTTTTAGGTAAAATTTGGACGCTGTAAAGACTTGCCAATGAACTGCTTTTGAATGTAAATATTTTTTAAATTTAAAGACTCATGTTTTTGGAATTAACCAGCAGTTAATCATCAGCATCAGGTAATTGCTCTCATAATAGTGAATACAATTAGAAAAAACTGGTTTTTATTTAGCTAATGTCGTTATGTAATTGCTCCATAACAACAATAACATAGCAACCCAATCTGTGTTCGAATTTATTCCTTTAGTCCCCAATCCGCTTCCTGTATATTGTGGCTGCTTTATTAGGCCCATGTACACAAAATATCGACCCGATTCTTGAAGCCTTACCATCCTTCAATTCATTTTATTTAAGCGCTTTAATAGAATGATTCAATTGTTAAATGAACATAATCTATTGTCAAACTGAATGCCTAGTGAAAATAAATTTTTGGGTAAAATTTGGACGCTGTAAAGACTTGCCAATGAACTGCTTTTGGATCTAAATATTTTTTAAATATAAACACTCAAGTCTTTGGAATTAACCAGCAGTTAATCATCAGCATCAGGTAATTGCTCTCATAATAGTAAATACAAATAGAGAAAACTGGTTTTTCCTTAGTTAATGTGGTTATGTAATTGCTTTATAATAACAATAACATAGCAACCCAATCTGTGTTCGAATTTATTCCTTTAGTCCCC
>NW_023998461.1:0-12480 GCF_014805625.2 Glossina fuscipes | reverse complement strand
ATCTCCTCCTTGGGTATTTATTTCTCTTACGATTAAGAGTCATCACAGTCTAAAATTCAAGAATGGCTACCGCCCTAAACCATGCCGAGATGTCGCTTGTAGGGGAGCTCCCCCTGCATCACTTCCAAGAAATTCTGTGGTCACACGTCTCTGTAAAAATAAAAATAAAAGCAATGGCATTTATGCCACTTTTGGAAGGGACTTTTTCGATTTAACCTCTCGAAAGCCCTCTCTGAACTAGTGTCTGGCTCAGTCAGTTACGGCTTGGGCATATATAACTTGGCCATTGGAAATAACGGTCCCTTCTTTCTAGATCCAAACGTCGGTACCTAATTTAACTGACTGTCAGCTCTCGAATTCATTGTCATTCATCCCTTGTCTTCATTGCATCCAATGAAGGACCAGTTCCCTTCCCGGAGGCAGTAGATGGGGAGAGAGAATTTACTATCGCTCTTGTGGATTCCTCTTAGCATATTTTTAGCAGAGGGTTAGTACCGCTGTCCTCGAAGCAAGTTTTTCTACCACTGTAGTTGAGAATATTAATTTTCATGTGTCAGTGCATCTGCGGGATCTTAAGGATAATAGGATATCAGTTTTTAAACTGAAGTTGTACCAGCAGAGAAGTATTGCGTCTTTTAAAATTCTGTTGTAGTTAAGGCTTTCTGCCCTGACGGGACCTTAATTAAGAAGTTTATTTCGAGATTAAGTGGTCCGAGAGGTAACCAGAAGAGCGATTCGGCAATGTGGCCCTCCATAAGGTCTATACAAAATGTTAGAGGTCTAAACTCTATGCTGAAGCAAGTTTATCTTAATTGCTTAAGCCATGACTTTTCAGTACTAGCATTTACGCAAAATTGGTTGTAGCCCTGAACGCACAGTTCAGAGTTCTTTCCGGCTTGTGTCCACGTGTTTAGAAAGATTAGGTTAAATAATATTGGGTTTGGCGTTCTTATAGCTGTATTTACTGCGTATTGTGTATTGTGTTCCTTTCAATACTTCGCGTCTTCGCATACTGAATTTTTTAAACCTCGCACGAAAATCATACGGCGAAACACTTTCATTGCTTGTTCTTATGTTTCTTCTAATTCGGATATAAGCGCCACACTTCCAAACAACGGATGTTACTGCTGTACGTAGCGATTTTAACTTGCCGAACATTTCTCGTTGATACTACCTGATTGAACCGTATTCGATTTTCGGATAGACTTAACAAACTCGTAGATCATACGTGTGAGTCAGGTACCTTATTGCGAAATGATGTTGCTAATATAAATAATAAGACCTAAGACATTGTTCGCCGTTCGTGTTACCAGGGGATTTTAATCATTCATTACTTAATGCACTTATACCAGCGGTCCAGCCTAATCTTTAATAAAGCGACATAGATGTTTTGGTTTTCGCATTGAAGCTTGAATGATGCCATTTTTTATCTGTACTAATACCCCACTCTAGTGTGGAAAGCTCACACGCAGCTGGGTTTAATCCTAACTTAATGTGGATTTAAAATACGAATAGTTGGCTTTTTAAAGCATACAAAAGAAGTGTCAAGTCGTGTTTTCACTCTTCAGTAACACAAAGCCTTTTTATAAAATCGTGAGTTCTAAGAGAAAAATTACTACTTTTTTTTCGTTTATCAATTCAGATGGTTTTGAAACGTCGGGTGGAGCTATGTTTTCAACTTTGCTAATTTCTCTTAACTTAATTTCAACTCTGGTAACTTTAACTCCTCCTGACCATATCCGTATCAGCTAAATGAGTGCATATTCATCGTAAGATTAATTATTCCTGATGATGAAGTCTTACAAGGATTACAATCCTTAAAGTTTAGCTGTATGCCGGGCCTTGATGAGCTCTCCTCGTGTGTTCTCAAAAACAGCACAGGTCGCTTCTTCTTAGTTCCAGTATAAATCTTTTTGCTTGCCATTGTTCTGCACATTATTTTCATCGCCAATACCAGCTTGTTAATGTAGCTTCTTCGTACGTGACAGAGCGGTGCAGGACCTGTCAAGGCTCTTCGGGCCCCCTGTTAGATAGACAATCAGCCTTTTGTTGCCATCAACAGGCGAATATCCCAAACGAGGCACATCATTAGGGACATTAAAGCGGATTGGCTTAGGGATTATAGGAAGATCTGGTCTCTCCTTCACTGCCTTCTTAAGCATTTAAATGTACATACGGTGATTGCGTAGACATCTGCTTGAAATATGTTTCTTTGGTATGGCTTTCTGGAAACTCGGACCCAAGCCCAGTTTTTCACTCTTCCAACTTTGAACCTTTGGTGTACTAGTTCGTTAATTCCGCCCCGGAGTCAACAGCTTCCCCTTCTTAGCCCGTTTTCGGCACTATAATCACCCTGAACCGGTATTGTGAGACAGCACATCTTCTATCTTGCCAAAAGTTCGACCAAAAAGCTTTCAATAGCTCTAGGCGTCCCTGAGATTATTCGGGTTTAATCTACCGGAATTAGATAGTCTAAGTACCCTGAGCGAAGCCCCTTTTTCTATAGCGATAGAAAGAAATGTGATGCATAACAACGCCAGGGCATTCAAGGGGCAGGATCTTACTGCCCCGGTAATGCCAATGCACATGAGATGTTGGTTTTTAAATAATGTTGTCACCGTTGCTTTTTGCTGCAGCTTAGGCCACCAGAGGTTACCATAGGGAGGATTATGATGGTATAAAACCAGAATATAATTTATAAGCTTGTATCCGCCCAGGTATTTTATCTCATTTGAATAGTCAAGAACCACATTCTGCAAGTGTTCAGCGCTAATTTCTTCTTTTTCCAGAATGGCACCAGGACCGTTTTTTGTGGATTGATGTTCAGTTCTTTGTCCTGGCACCACTTGTGACTAATACTTTGGGCATTCTGCATGCGATCATTGAGTGTCTGCTCATGTTAGCTCACCACGGAGATTACCAGTTCGGCTGCTTCCTTTTTTCAATATAAAGACCACTTTAGGCTTGTTCCAATCCTGGAGTACAAACCCTTTAAGCAGGCTAGCCTTGTACAGTCTAGCGTGTAACGGCACGAGACATTCTGCGCTCTGTTGGAGTAGACACGGCTTTATTCCATCTGGTCCCGGCGACATGTGTAAGCCGCACGTTGTAATGGCCCTTTGTACCCGTTCCGTAGAGAAGATTTTAGTAGCGAGGCTACGGTCCCTAGAATTCGGCACTTATCTCTCTTTCCGACACGCTTGGTCTCGTATTCCACAGTCATCCTGGAAAGTGAGTCTCCATCAGGACGCAATCAGTTTCTTCAAGACTTCCTGTGTAATCTCTACTAGGCTTCTTTAGGTTGTTTCTCTGTAGTCTTTAGCTAGGGCTTTTTGGAGCCGGACTGCTTCAGGGAGAAATTTCTTTGCCGCCTCTTTAGAAACGTAGGATGATATTACACATTAACTTCATAGGAAAGCTGGTTAATAGCGCCATCGGTTCACCGATTTTCTTACATTCGATTAATTTAAACTTCCTATTCATCCGACAAGGAACTTTCGTTTTAGAAAACTGAGCAAACCCAAGTTAAATTATGAGCTTTTTAAACTACTTAAAGTTCTCGGTAACCATCTAAGTGAGGTTTATAGCCTAATTGCCTTACCGGATCCTGTTGCTGCCCTAAAGACAACTCTCCTTAATGCCCATGTATGGTCGACGTCTTACCTAAGCTAAAAGTTATATCCTATTAATGAGCAGCGCTCTGTCCACGTACTGATTCATATCTGCGGAATAATGTAGTAAGGTATGGGTGAATTTGATGAGTGATGATGTTCACGTTGTTTGTTTCTAATATGTTTGTATATATTGCCGTAATTTAAAGATTTTTTCTACTGAAATTGTGATTAGGTTAAGCCTTCAAATGTATGAATTAAGCAATTCAGCTGAATCTTCACTGTAGCTGAATTCTGTATTTATGAATAAATAAATAAATCATCATGGACATTTATTAAAACTTTTCTTTTCAAATGGCCTTAATCTAAGTGTCTCGCGGAGTGAACCGTTCATTTGTTCGTAGGACGGTCACAATCCTACTCTACTGATATTCTTTAGTAGCTGGTTTAATGCTAGTAGTGGAAAGCATTGCACTTCTAATATTACGTTTGATACTACTCCTTATTTCAGGAAAACAAATTATATCATTAGTGGTCTGGAATTTTGATTAAAATGATAGTGATTACTCGCTGTTAGTGATTTACAATAGGTTTTTCGACGCCATATCGGCGTAATTGTGGTATCATTGACTACACCTGCTATTCCAATGGTGAACGTGACTGAAAGAACCATTAGTGGTAAGCTCCAAGAAATTTTTTGGGTCGATTCGAAACGGAAAGACAAAGGCTTATTTTCGGTGATGCGATATGAAGGCTCCGAATCATCTAACTTGATGGAGATTACCAGCTATCTTGCAGCGTTCTTTGAGAAACAATACCCTTCTAACTTTCTGCCACATATAAACTATTGTCATGAGACTCGTTACTTTCATTGCCGGCTGAGTATTTGTCTTTTTCTGACAAAGAAATAAAAATAAAATAAAAAGAAAAGTCCCGTCGGTTGTCTGCCGTCTGTCTGTCCACTGTAAGTCAGTCGGTCGTCGTCTGGCGTCGGCCCTACATATGCACACCCCCTTTCTCCTTTCAGCTACAGCCGTGGCAGCTGTAGCGCTTAACTACTCATCGGGGACACAAAACAACAGGGGAATAAATAACTAAAGTAACTTACAATACAATCCTCTCGCGATGTCGTGGCTGTCTCCTTCGGCGGCTCCTGTCCACGGCAAGGAAGTAGGAAGTTCGTCTTACGTCGTCGGCACAATCACAACACAGCTGGGATGTAGGTGCATGTGGGTGCACGTAATTCATAAGCTACTGGAAAAGCATTCTTCTTCCTCTTAACACATCTTGATTGAGGCAAACACATTGATCCTTGTTTTTTTTTCTTCTTTTGTATTTTTTCGATCATTTATTAAACGCACGAATAAAAGATAAAATGTAATAATAGTTCAGGTGCACATCAGTGCTACAATCAAGGCATTTAGGTAGACATTTTTTTGTTTCACAATCATTTGTTTATACATGTCAGATTCGCTTATGGAATTAACCAGAATTCTAAATTTTTCATAACTTATTGGAGTATATTTTTTTTCTTTACAATTTATTAAATGCGCTTGGCTATTTCTTTTTATTATAAAACATTGTTCTGCTAAAACTTTCCACAATACTTCATTAATACTTCGCAACCATTTGTTTATGAAGGTCACCTTTAACCAATAATCTTCTACGTTATTCACTTGATAAGAAAACCTTTTGCTTCTTGTTCGACAAAAAAACGTATTCAAAGAACGGTGCAGCCATTACCCTTGCCTTGATTCTCTTATGCTTCTTCTAATTGTTCCACCTTTTTTTCCTTTTCTTTAATAAAAAAACGGTTTAGACTTCATTTTTGTGGTTTAGCTTTTGCTAATTTTAACTAAAGACACATTGACGTCATTCACGTCGCTTTTGTCGCTTTACTTTGAGGTTCTAATTAAAATTTATCCTTCT
The DNA here is from genome assembly GCF_014805625.2 of Glossina fuscipes. NCBI lineage: Eukaryota > Metazoa > Arthropoda > Insecta > Diptera > Glossinidae > Glossina > Glossina fuscipes. The sequence goes on along the minus strand of NW_023998461.1, from coordinate 6,940 downwards.
TTTGAGGTGTTAATTAAAATTTGTTCTTTTTTCTGAATTTCGATATTTTCCGAGTTAATTTATTTCAAACTTCAATTGCACAAAATTTTTCTTTCGCGTCTATTTCTATTTATTTCTTTTCTTTTGAAATTTTTTTTATGGTCAATTTGCAGTTTGAGCCCATATTTCAGAAAAACGAAAAAAAACAACCACTTCACGTAGCTTTTGGTTTTTAATTAATTTTTTTTTTCTTTTCCCTTTCCTTTTTTTTTTAATGAACTTTTTTATTGTATTGATAATTCATTATTTATGCTGGTTATCGCAATGCATACTTCCTTGTAAATTTTAATATTCACAGTCAGCTAATGCTAGTCCTTTTTATTACCCTTGAGGGATAGTCTTCACAATTATTTCTTATTTATCCGTTTTATATTGAGCTCGAAAGCCCGTCCGAACTTTACCAGATGCCAAACAGTTCTCTTCGCTCTCTTGAAATCAAAAAGCAGACAGACTTCTCATTCTTACTCAATTTCCCTCTTCTTCTTCCTGTTGCTCTCTCTATAACGGCTTGCCGCTACTCTCACAAGAGCAAGCATAGATCCCGCAAAATCGTACGATTTTGCCTATGCTTGCAAAAGCAACAGGAAAACAAGGAGTACCGCAAAATCATACGATTTTGCCTGTACTTGTAAACAAGGAAATCAGAGAAGAGTAAAATAAACATATCCCGCAAGATCATACGATTTATTAGCGGTACTACAAAATCGCATGATTTGCCTAACGGCATGCCGTTATTCCGCTCCTTGCGGTTGACACAGACCGACAGACACCCTACCCAAGGTTTGTTCGCGGCCGTTACACTATACCTATCCGATTAATTCGTTTGATATATCCTCACTCTTAAAATTTACGGAGGAAGAATGACTTCACTCATTATTGTCTCTTAGACATTCGGTGTATCCGGGGCAGGACGAGTTGCTGGCTTATATTACTCATACATGCGCCTCTGTACTGGTAACACCGTTGACAAATATATTTAATCAATGTCTGCTCATATGGATACGTCCCTCCCACCTAGAAGCCTAACTTCATCATTCCACTTCAGAAAAAAGGCCTGAAGGATGATATTAGCACCGTCTGAGGGATAGCAAAACTTTGTAGTGCGCCAAAAATTTTCGAGCGGTTAGTTACCAAAGGGCTTTCTGAATCATCGAATTCGGTTTCGTCTGTAGCACAGCATGATTTCTCGAAGGGTAGATGAACTACATGATCAAATGGTCGAAGAACTTCTATGATTCTTGCGCACCCAAACGGTTATATATTGCTCTTGTTCGACCAATTTTGGAATACTTATATGTTGTCTGGATACCAGGTTACAGATGTTACATTGAGTTGAAAAAAGAAGTTAAAGTTAATTAAAGTAAAATTACTCTTCCAATGACGAATTATAATTGAAGAATAAGCTGTATTCCACATCTAAAAATATACAATTTTAGTCAGGCCAGCAAAGCATGTTGAAAGCTGTTGTGGGAGTGAAACAAGTAGAGGTTTGTGAGGATGACGTGAGTAAGTGAGGGTGTGCTTGTGTGTGTGGGTGTAATGAACAGACCGACAAACACATAGACGCAGACTAACGGGCAAGAGAATAATACTGACGTAAAGCAGGACTGCAGTAGTTCGGTTGTATTGGACTAAATTGTAATCAACTAATTCGTTAAAGAATTCGTCGTTCTGTCAGATGTTAAATTAAAATTATCGCTGTAATACCAAGTGACTTGAGGCAAATTCGGCTGACCGTCAAAGTTCTTTTAGCGCTTACACGAAAGTTATTGCCAACAAAGACGAAAGTAGTTTGTTTGGATTACCGATTCCGAAAAAGCTTTAAACAAATGTAAAGAAGGAATTAAATCATTAACATTGTGCTCTCTTGTACGAGTGTGGTTTTAAACATGTGGCAGCGAAATTGAAATTGTTAGTTATGTTGAGCTTTTCAAATAGTAATGTTCAAATGAAGAGCTTAAATGTTTGTTAACCACAATTGCTACCTCTCCATTTACTCTTCCTGAAATAGATATTCAACTCTATTCCGATGTATCATAACGAAAAGCAACACCTTAATTACATAAGGTTTTCCGCAAAATTCTTTTTAATATATTCCATTTTACAGGAGAAGTGATAAGTGATTGCTTGGTTTGGCCACCTATGAAAAACAGTGTAAGCCTTGTAAGCTTTGCCAAAAGTTTAAAACAACTAGTGCTCACTTTCCAATAGGCCATATAAATCGCCTTTTCAACGTTTTGTCAATGTTCGTATCGATTTTGTTGATCAGTTGCCTCAATCAGAAGGTGAAAAAAATATGCTCACTTTTATAGTGCGATAAATTAATGCCACCTTCAGATACGACTGTTGAAAATATTTCAATGACTTTCTACAATAACTGCATATCCAGATATGGCTGGCTAACAAAGTAATCTGGAACGGGGTGACAATTTATCTCGCATATATTTTTAGATCTACGCAAATTTTGTGAAGTCAAATGACGAAATAACATTTCTCACTACCTGGAGGGTGGTGCAAAGTTTTCATTATTGCTAAGTTTACATTTTATTACATTTCAAATGTGACACCTAACCTAGTTAAGATAGCCTAATTTAGTTGTAACCCATATTACTCGTAATTCTAGCAATAATCTATTTTAATTATATTATTCGCTTAAGTTAGCATTAAATTATTAGTTATATAAGATACCTGACCATACCTCAGTCAGGTCAGAATATAAGCAAGTATCTAAAAGAAAAGTAACAAATAAAGATTTTAAAATAATCCACTAAATAAAAGAACATTTAATTTTGAGTGGTCTCACTACAAATGGACCAAGACCTTATTTACAGTTTTACTCAACATCCGTACTACTTTCAAAGACGAAATACAGGCGTCTGTGGCTGAAATATTATATGAAATAATCCTAGGAGATTTTTTCATTAACTCAATTAGCCAGAACGCCAGTGATTATTATATTGAGTTTTGGTTTTATTGTAGAAAGAGAATTGACATAACCTACTTACATACTGTAGGCCAAAGTTGTCCCCAATTTTGGCCTCACAGGTTCTTCGTCTCTGAGGAGGAAGAGCTAGGCTAAGTTAGTTAAGAATTAGGATTAAGTAAAGGGCTACACGGACGACGGGAGATGGAGGAGCCACAGTCAGAATCAGATGTTTCTCATCTGAATATTTTTCATACATACGCATTTATTTCTCAGTACCAGGGGTTATTTTTCATACATACGCATGTATTTCTCAGCACCAGGGACTGTTTTTCATACGCATTTATTTCTCAGTAGCATGGATTATATATCATACATACGCACTTATTTCTCACTTTCAATTCAGTTAGACCCAACTACCAGGGACTATTTTTAGTAATTGCTTAACTGTGCTAAAATATGTTTATCAAAAAAAGAAAAAATAAGTAAATCTCTTATTAAAATATTCCTCTTTTACAGAACTTCTCGTTTGTTTCTTTTTAGTTTTCAAATTACTTCAAATTCCATGGAAGACCGGCGCCAGTGATAAGAGGCGACGCTCGTCGCTTATTTGAAGTCAGGGAATTTTTTTTTTTGCGATTTGGATCCAATAAACCCTACGGTACTGAGTAATTAAAACTCCGTGAAAAGAATACTTCATATTCTGTCGTTTGTTAACAGAAATTTCGACCGGATTATGCAGATCGGGGCATCAGGAAAGAAATGTATACTATTGCTTTGTAATTAATTGATAATGTTGAAAAACAAAAGGGCGTTTTATGTTTAAACACCGTCAACTCAGTTGCTGTCAAAACCTCAATTTCAATACTTTAATATTTCTGCCCGGTATTAACGAAATTGATCTCATAGGCAAAAGACTAGACCAGTCAAATCAGACTGCCGGGTATACAACCACAAATTTTTGAAAATAAACAGACCGAGTAATAATTTCATATATAATTAAAAATCTATTGACAACTCCAAATTGAATCCCATTCGCTTACATTCCTTAATATCACCCAATGAACAACTCTAGATATTCAACACGGCATCTGATGGTTATCGTAGAGTTATTTTATCCACTAATACAGCCGAAAGCTCAGTGACCAGACCTTAAATACGGTAAGATATAGATTTTTTATCATAAAAACTTTTTAAAAGTAAATTTAATTTACATTATTCCCGAAGTCATTGATTTTAGCTTAGCGAAATCACTCTTTCCTGATTCGACCAGCAATTGCACATCATTGCAATTGCATTGGGCCTCTCACGCTGTCAGCGTGCAGGAGATGTTGTATATATATTCATAAGTATAGAGAATGTAAAAAGTTTTTAAGAGAGACTGAATGTATCGGTATAGCACAAAGAAAAAGATATAAGTGTATAAGGGAAGCAACCAGGTATGTCGTAAATGGAATATATCAAAATAATTCTAAGAAACAAAAGAGAAGATATTTTGCACATGTTATAAAACTTACTTTAAGGTGATGGTTGCAGAGAGATGCCTATACTTTTATACATAAGTTGACGTTCGATTTGCAAATTGATGAATAAACAAATCTGAACACCGGAAATTTATTGTTTTCTTTTGTAAAGTCAATTTAACAACCAACCAATTGAATGGAAAGTCAATGAGAAACGAAGAATATATTTTTTCCCTAAACACTTAAAGGATTGAGTTTTCATAGATAGTAGACGCCTACTTTCCAGAAGTCAATTCTCCTTTCCAGTTTGCAACTTCGAGATGGAGCACCATCAATAAATGAAGGAATAACCTTACAATATCCAGCGAAAAACATCAAAATATCATTAAACATTATTAAACATCATTAAACATTATTAAACATTGTTAAACATCATATATTAAACATTATTAAACATCATTAAATATTATTAAACATTGTTATAATTGTCAAAATTAAGCAGAGTTAAACATCAAAACATTATTAAACATTGTTAAATGTCATTAAACATTATTAAGCATTAATATAATATAATACAAGTATGTAATATGAATGCGTATAACAAAGCCATACGCAAGATAAACTAAATAAATAAACATATGGCATTATGCTGCTTGACAGTGGGTTGGGCGGTGCGTTGAGCGGTGTGTTGATATCTGCAAAAAAAAAAAAATATTGTGATTATTAATTTTATATATAAAGGTGATCACAAACTTACAATGGCCTATGGAAGTATCGCATTCTGTTGAAGCGATAGTGCAGGCGTGTGCTTTTTTTAATCTAAAATGAAATAAAGGCAAATGAATAATTCATACATAATAATAAGGGTAAATGGAAACTTACCTTTGGCATACAGCGTTTGCTTCCTTTTTAATCTAAATTAAAGTATGAGAAACTAAATAAGTAATATATAAATATAAATATACAATAATATATTTACCTTGCCTATGCTCCCACTTCACCATGTGTTGGTTCATTGCTGCGTAGAATACGTCGTACTCATGGTAGAAAGTCTCGTTGATCTGTTGTTTCGGGAAGGCTGTGTCCAGGTATTTGGAGGTGAGGATCAAGTTATTTTTAGGGTCCTTTGCTACTTTTTGGCTGCTCACCTCGCAAAAATCATCTTCCTCTTCGATCAGGTCACAGTTGCTCAGGGATGTAGCGCGTTATTTCGTATCCTGTGAGCAGCCGCAGGTATCTCACTTCCTTGCTATTCAGCTGTCCTGTGTGCAGATCCTCGAACATCTCCCCAGGCCGAATGGCTTAAACTCTTCTTCGGCCTCGGGTTCAGTTTCGTAGCTCACCTTTTTCATTAGCAGGTAATCGTCGTCTGTTGTGAGTCACTTGCATATTTGGAGAACTACAGGTCCATTAATCGTTTGGTCAGTTTTAAGGTTTCCTCTTTTGCTGACCGCCATCTTAGTGAAGAAAAATTCAAGAAGGTCCTGGCTTACCCTGTATGAGACCATAGTTGTGCCAAGGTTGGTGCAACACGATCGGGACACATTTGCTTTGAAGACTTTATCTCCGCATTTTTTTGAAGAGAGATTTAAGGAATAGTTCGACGGGAAGCTACTGATAATAAAATCGACAGCGTTGTCTCCGCAATTAAAACTATTCGCACTACCAAATCAGTCGCTGCACCCTAAAAATATTTATATAATTATTAATCTCGTTCAAATAAAGCTACAAAAATATGGTAAAACGATACAGAAAAGTTAAGAAAAATGGTGGTTATGCCGGTGTCGCCATTTATTCAAAAATTAACGATGAATTTGATTGTAACGATCGCTGCATTACTGCCGAATATGAAATATTCTTTTTAATACATGTCTATGTGCCGAATTCGGGTAGAAAGTTGATTAATTTAAAGGCTCGCATGAATGGGAGAAATTATTTCAGACTTCCGTACAAAAACACTATGACCGAGAATCGATTATCATCCGCGATGATGTGAATGTGTCACATGCAGAAATCGGTTTGGGTAACCCAAAAACCAACACACGCAATGCTGGATTTACTAAAGAAGAACGCGAGAAAATGACTGAGCTCTTAGCTTTAGGCTATATAAACACCTCCAAATATTTCTTTCCAGAACGTAAGGCCGCTTACACATTTTGGGCTTATATGAGTGGTGCCAGGGTATGCAGCGTTGGTTGGCGTTTAGATTACTGTCTTGTATAGCAGCGTGTTTTAAAAAAGTGGTAGACAGTTGTATTAGCTCTCAGTGTGTGCGAAGTGGTCACTGCCCTATTACCTTGTTTTTGAAATCGTAAGCAGGCCAAATAGAAATAAAAATTTCAAAATAAGCCCACTTTCGATGTCTATCACCACATTATCAAACATTTCTTCAACAAAAACTGGTTAACGAAAATGAAAAAAGCTGTCTGTTGTCAGATAAATATGTAAGATTTTTGTGATTAATGTTAAATTTTCTTAATGTTGATACTTTTTTTTTTACTTTGAACGAAGTTTT
>NW_024006232.1:0-1238 GCF_014805625.2 Glossina fuscipes | reverse complement strand
AAGCCTTCCCATCCTTAAATTCATTTTATTTAAGCGCTTTAATAGAAAAATTCAATTGTTAAATGAACATAATGTATTGTCAAACTGAATGCCTAGTGAATATAATTTTTAGGTAAAATTTGGACGCTGTAGAGACTTGCCAATGAACTGCTTTCGAATGTAAATATTTTTTAAATTTACACACTCAAGTTTTGGAAATAACCATCAATTAATCATCAGCATCAGGTAATTGTTCTCATAATAGTAAAGATAAATACAGAAAATTGTGTTTTCTCTTAGCTAATGTCTTTATATAATTGGTCTATAACAACAATAACATAGTAACCCAATCTGTGTTCGAATTTATTCCTTTAGTCCCCACTCCGCTTCCTGTATATTGTGGCTGGTTTATTAATCCCATGTACATGAAATATCGAACCGATTCCTAAAGCGTTCCCATCCTTAAATTCATTTTATTTAAGCGCTTTAATAGAATGATTCAATTGTTAAATGAACATAATGTATTGTCAAACTGTATGCCTAGTGAAGATAAAGTTTTAGGTAAAATTTGGATGCTGTAAAACTTGCCAATGAACTGCCTTTGGATATAAATATTTTTTAAATTTAAAAACTCAAGTTTTTGGAATTAACCAGCAGTTCAGCATCAGGTAATTATTCCCATAATAGTAAAGATAAATACAGAAAATTGTGTTTTCTCTTAGCTAATGTCTTTATATAATTGGTCTATAACAACAATAACATAGCAACTCTACCTGTGTTCAAATTTATTCCTTTGGTACCCAATCCTTCCTCCTTTCTTTATATTGGGGCTTCTTTTTTGTGGCTGCATAAGGTGTCGTCAACCAGAATCCCTCGTGAAGATAAATTTTTAGGTAAAATTTGGACGCTGTAAAAACTTGCCAATGAACTGCTTTTCAATGTAAATATTTTTTAAATTTAAACACTTAAGTTTTTGGAATTAACCAGCAGTTAATCATCAGCATTAGGTGATTGTTCTCATAGTAGTAAATGCAAATAGAGAAAGCTGTGTTTTTCCTTAGCTAATGTCGTTATGTAGTTGCTGTATAACAACAATAACATAGCAACTCTATCTGTGTTCAAATTTATTCCTTTAGTACCCAATCCTTCCTCCTTTCTTTATATTGGGGCTTCCTTTTTGTGGCTACATAAGGTGTCGTCAACCAGAATCCTTCGTGAAGATAAATTTTTAGGTAAAATTTGGACGCTGTAAAAACTTG
>NW_024006231.1:0-1997 GCF_014805625.2 Glossina fuscipes | reverse complement strand
TAGCTAATGTCGTTATATAGTTGCTGTATAACAACAATAACATAGCAACTTTATCTGTGCTCAAATTTATTCCTTTAGTACCCAATCCTTCTTCCTTTCTTTATATTGTTGCCGCTTTAGTACGCTAATGTACACGAAATATCGACCCAATTCCTGAAATCTTCCCTTCCTTAAATTCATTTTATTAAAGCGCTTTAATACAATGATTCAATTGTTAAATGAACACAATGTATTGTCAAACTAAATGCCTAGTGAAAATACATTTTTAGGTAAAATTTGGACGATGTAAATACTTGCCAATGAACTGCTTTTGAATGTAAGTAGTGTTTAAATTTAAACAATTGTTCAAAAAATAGTAAATCCAAATAGAGAAAACTGTGTTTTTCCTTAGCTAATGTCGTTATGTAGTTGCTGTATAACAACGATAACACAGCAACTTTATCTGTGCTCAAATTTATTCCTTTAGTACCCAATCCTTCCTCCTTTCTTTATATTGTTCCCGCTTTAGTAGGCCAATGTCCACGATATATCGACCCGATTCCTGCAATATTCCCTTCCTTAAATTCATTTTATTAAAGCGCTTTAACAGAATGATGCAATCGTTAAGCTAACGTAATATGTCGTCAACCAGAATGCCTACTGAAAATAATTTTTAGGTAAAATTTGGACGCTGTAAAACTTGCCAATGAACTGCTTCTGAATGTAAATATTTTTTAAATTTAAACACTCAAGTTTTTGGAATTAACCAGCAGTTAATCATCAGCATTAGATAATTGTTCTTATAATAGTAACTATAAATAGAGAAAACTGTGTTTGTCCATAGCTAATGTCGTTATGTAATTGGTCTATAACAACAATAACATAGCAACTCTATCTGTGTTCAAATTTATTTCTTTAGTACCCAATCCTTCCTCTTTTCTTTATATTGTGGCCGCTTTAGTAAGCCAAAGTCCACGATATATCGACCCGATTCCTGAAGCCTCCCCTTCCTTAAGTTCATTTTATTGAAGCGCTTTGACAGAATGATGCAATCGTAAAGCTAACGTAATATGTCGTCAACCAGAATGCCTGATGAAGATAGATTTTTAGGTAAAATTTGGACGCTGTAAACACTTAAAACTGAACTGCTTTTGAAAGTAAATATTTTTTTCATTGAAACACCCAAGTTTTTGGAATTAACCAGCAGTTAATCAACAGCATTAGGTAATTGTTCTTATAATAGTAACTATAAATAGAGAAAACTGTGTTTGTCCATAGCTAATGTCGTTATGTAGTTGCTGTATAATAACAATAACGTAGCAACTCTGTCTGTGTTCAAATTTATTCCTTTAGTACCCAATCCTTCCTCCTTTCTTTATATTGTTACCGCTTTAGTAGGCCAAAGTCCACGGTATATCGACCCGATTCCTGAAATCTTCCTTTCCTTAAAGTCATTTTATTTAAGCGCTTTAATAGAATGATTCAATCGTTAAGTTAACATAATGTGTCGTCAACCAGATTGCCTAGTGAAGATAAATTTTTAGGTAAAATTTGGACGCTGTAAAGACATGACAATGAGCTGCTTTTGAATGTAAATATTTTTTAAATTTAAACACTCAAGTGTTTGGAATTAACCAGCAGTTAATCATCAGCATCAGGTAATTGTTCTCATAATAGTAAATACAAATAGAGAAATCTGTGTTTTTCCTTAGCTAATGTCGTAATGTAATTGGTCTATAACAACAATAACATAGCAACTCTAGCTGTGTTCAAATTAATTCCTTTAGTACCCAATCCTTCCTCCTTTCTTTATATTGTGGCCGCTTTAGTACGCCAATGTACACGAAATATCGACCCAATTCCTGAAATCTTCCCTTCCTTAAATTCATCTTATTAAAACGCTTTAATAGAATGATTCGATCGTTAAATGAACATAATGTGTTGTCAAACTGAATGCCTACTGAAAATAACTTTTTAGGTAAAATTTGGACGCTGTAAAGACTTGCCAATGAACTGCT
>NW_024006230.1:0-1142 GCF_014805625.2 Glossina fuscipes | reverse complement strand
TTAGTAGGCCAATGTCCACGATATATCGACCCGATTCCTGAAATCTTGCATTCCTTAAATTCATTTTATTTTAGCGGTTTAATAGGATGATTCAATTTTTAAATGAACATAATGTGTTCACAAACTAAATGCCCAGTGAAGGTAACTTTTAGACTAAATTTGGACGCTGTAAAAACTTGACAATGAACTGCTTTTGGATATAAATATTTTTTAAATTTAAACACGCAAGTTTTGGAATTAACCAGCAGTTAATCATCAGCATCAGGTAATTGTTCTCATAATAGTAAATACAAATAGAGAAAACTGTGTTTTTCCTTAGCTAATGTCGTTATGTAGTTGCTGTATAACAACAATAACATAGCAACTCTATCTGTGTTCATATTAATTCTTTTAGTACCCAATCCTTCCCCCTTTCTTTATATTGTGACCGCTTTAGTACGCCAATGTACACGAAATATCGACCCGATTCCTGAAATCTTCCCATCCTTAAATTCATTTTATTTAAACGGTTTAATAGAACGATTCAATTGTTAAATGAACATAATGTGTTGTCAAACTGAATGCCTAGTGAAGATAAATTTTAGGTAAACTTTGGCCGCTGTAAAGACTTTCCAATGAATTGCATTTGGATCTAAATATTTTTTAAATTTAAACACTCAAGTTTTTGGAGTTAACCAGCAGTTAATCATAAGCATCAGGTAATTGTGCTCTTAATAGTAAATATAAATAGAGAAAATTGTGTTTTTCCTTAGCAAATGTCGTTATATAATTGCTCTATAACAACAATAACATAGCAATTCTATCTTTGTTCAAATTTATTCTTTTAGTACCCAATCCTTCCTACTTTCTTTATATTGTTGCCGCTTTAGTAGGCCAATGTCCACGATATATCGACCCGCTTCCTGAAATCTTCCCTTCCTTAAAGTCATTTTATTAAAGCGCTTTAATAGAATGATTCGATTGTTAAATGAACATAATGTGTTGTCAAACTGAATGCCTAGTGAAGATAAATTTTAGGTAAAATTTGGCCGCTGTAAAGACTTGCCAATGAACTGCTTTTGAATGTAAATAGTTTTTAAATTTAAACACTCAAGTTTTTGGAAATACCCATCAGTTAATCATCAGCATCAGGTAATTGTTCT
>NW_024006229.1:0-1442 GCF_014805625.2 Glossina fuscipes | reverse complement strand
AAGATAAATTTTTAGGTAAAATTTGGACGCTGTAAATACTTGCCAATGAACTGCTTTTGAATGTAAATAGTTTTTTAATTTAAACACTGAAGTTTTTGGAATTAACCAGCAGTTAATCATCAGCATCAGGTAATTGTTCTCATAATAGTAAATATAAATAAAGAAAAGTGTGTTTTTCCTTAGCTAATGTCGTTATGTAATTGGTCTATAACAACAATAACATAGCAACTCTGTCTGTGTTCGAATTTATTCCTTTAGTACCCATTGCTTCCTGCTTTCTTTATATTGTGGCCGCTTTAGTACGCCAATGAACACGATATATCGACCCGATTCCTGAAATCTTCCCTTCCTTAAATTCATTTTATTTAAGCGGTTTAATAGAATGGTTCAATTGTTAAATGAACATAATGTATTGTCAAACTGAATGCCTAGTGAAAATAATTTTTAGGTAAAATTTGGACGCTGTAAATACTTGCCAATGAACTGCTTTTGGATGTAAATATTTTTTAAATTTAAACACTCAAGTTTTTGGAATTAACCAGCAGTTAATCATCAGCATCAGGTAATTGTTCTCATAATAGTAAATATAAATAGAGAAAACTATGTTTTTCCTGAGCGAAGGTCGTTATGTAATTGCGCTATAACAACAATCACATAGCAACTCTATCTGTGTTCAAATTTATTCCTTTCGTACCCACTGCTTCCTGCTTTCTTTATTTTGTGGCCGCTTTAGTACGCCAATGTACACAAAATATTGACCCGATTCCTGAAGCCTTCCCTTCCTTAAATTCATATTATTTAAGCGCTTTAATAGAATAATTCAATTGTTAAATGAACATAATGCATTGTCAAACTGAATGCCTAGTGAAGATAAATTTTTAGGTACAATTTTGACGCTGTAAATACTTGCCAATGAAGTGCTTTCGGATCTAAATATTTTTTAAATTTAAACACTCAAAATTTGGAATTAACCAGCAGTTAATCATCATCATCAGGTAATTGTTCTCATAATAGTAAATACAAATAGAGAAAACCGGTTTTTCCTTAGCTAATGTCGTTATGTAATTGCGCTATAACAACAATAACATAGCAATTCCATCTGTGTTCAAATTTATTCCTTTGGTAGCCAATCCTTCCTCATTTCTTTATATTGTTGCCGCTTTAGTAGGCCAATGTCCACGATATATCGACCCGATGCCTGAAATCTTCCCTTCCTTAAATTCATTTTATTTAAGCGGTTTAATAGAATGATTCAATTGTTAAATGAACATAATGTATTGTCAAACTGAGTGCCTAGTGAAGATAAATTTTTAGGTAAAATTTGGACGCTGTAAATACTTGCCAATGAACTGCTTTTGAATGTAAATAGTGTTTAAATTTTAACAATTGTTCAATTAATAGTAACTATAAATAGAGAAAACTGTGTTTTTCCTTAGCTAATG
>NW_024006228.1:872-3371 GCF_014805625.2 Glossina fuscipes | reverse complement strand
TTCGCCAAACTGTTATCGCAGTTCTGTCGCTCCGGCGTGGATCTGTTCGGCAGGACGGCAATAAAAGGGGTGTTCACCAAACTGTTATCGCAGTTCTGTCGCTCCGGCGTGGATCTGTTAGGCAGGGCGGCAATAAAAAGGGGGGTTCTTGAGCGGTACGCCCACCAAATTGTGCTTTAAGACACAGTAGGGGTCGACTGTTCAGGAGGGGGGAGAAGTCATTTGTCCCGGGGTCCATGAAAAGTAATCGGGGAGGACGGGGGGGGGGGGCCGGGACGGAACCACATGTGCACACCCACGCCGTGCTCAGGTACAGCACGGGTGTTAAGAGATACGATATAAAAGAAGCAAATATAAATAAACATAAATAATCGTTTATAATTTTTCATTAAAAAGAGAAAAAGTGTTAAGAAATACGATATAAAAAAAGCAAATATATGTAAATGTAAATAATAGTATATAATTGTAATGTAAATAATAGTGTATAATTTTTCATTGGAAAAAAGAAAAAAAACAGAAGATACGATATAAAAGAAATAAATTTATGTAAAGATAAGTAACAATATATACGAATTCTCATTCAAGATAGTCAGAGAACAAAGCTCTGAAAAGAAAAAATAATTGTAATCGAAATTCAAAGATCTGGATATCTATGTGCATCAAGTCACTCATATACATATAAAGAAAGAGAAAAAAAATATTCTCAAGCATTTATTGAAAACGTAAAAGATATAAAAAAAAGAAAGAAACATTTGCACCATAGAATAAGCATACAGGAAATTTCTAACGACGAATGCTGTAGCCGCTTTGCTTGTTTTGATTCTTCCTTGGCTTGGTGGTCGGTTTTATCACATTAATTGCTTCTTGGTTTCTATTGATTGTTCTGCTTCTGTTTCTTTTGTCGATTGTACTAAGTTACGACTACGAGATCGGTTTGTTGAGTTAAGAAAAGGGGGTAGATTGGTAGTTTTTTCTTCGAAAGTTTTGCCTAGTCCTTGCGGTTCTAGGGTATCGTTTTTTTCAGAGATTTACGGTTTTACCTGTTTTACGATAACTGTAGGGCAGAAAAACGTGGCAAGCAGGGGGGGGGTCTAACCTGGTATGAACCCAAGCTTCAATCCAGCCCACGCTTCGCAAACGGTAGACGAGACCCTGGCGACACGGTTGGATCTGGTATACCAGCGATTTCAGTTCGGAGGAAACTACACCACAGTAGAGTATCCTGCAGATAGCAGTGCAGCATCACTTTTTAACAGCCTCAGCAGAAAGCTGAACCACCTTTTCAAAATGTCACACGACGAAACGCCAAACATCACTCACAACGCCGGTGGCAACATCGCAGATAATGGTCGCAGCGGTCGCCGCCAACCAGGCCCAGCAGGAGAGACAGCTAGCTCGGATCTAGACCTAGCGAGCATGCTGAAGCAACAACACGAAATGCTCCTAAGCTGTATCCAAGAAATTAGCCACCTAAAGCAAGAAAAGTCCGCAGCAACGCAGCGAACCCAACCACGAGACAGCGAAGCGACGCAAAACTTTATAATAGCAGCATCGACTTCAACACCCCGACAGCAAATGCCACCCCAGACAGTAGCGCAGCCTAGCGGTAGTTACCAGCACGATCAGCAGGCAGGACAACAGCGGACCAATGATGAAAACGCCCGGAGGTGGAACATAGATCTCAATCGCTGGCACGTCAAATTCGACGGCTCCGGTAAGGGTCTTACGGTCGAGAGCTTTGGGTTCCGAGAGGAACGGCTCAGGCAGCAGCACCAGATAAGCCATGAGGAGTTACTTGCCCAGTTTCACTGTCTAGTGACCGGTCAAGCCAGCAAATGGTATTGGCAGCTGCTGGAAGATCGAGAAGGAGACGTCACTTTCGACTATTTCGCGCTAAAAGCTGAGCTCCTCAATCAGTTCAAGACCGCAGACTCTGATTACGAGTTGATTAGAGAAATCATGGAGCGAAAGCAGCAGCACGCGGAGAGCTTCGAGGATTACTATGCGGAGATACACGACCTAACATTCCGCCTACGCAGAAAGATCCCTGAATCAGAAATGATCAAAATAATGAAGTCCAACGTCAAGCCCAGTCTGGCAACACTGATCTTCGCCACCAAAGTAGAAAGCGTTGGCGAGTTCAAGGCCGAAGGTAAGAGGGCAGAAAAGCTGTTGAGAGAAAGTAGAGGCAGAGAAAATCGATGCAGGTGTCCCTTCCACAACATGGTCTGTTTCGTATGCGGCAAAAATGAGAGCTACTGCGCTTTACCCGCATCGGAAAACACCAGGCTGGCGAGGCAAGCCGGGAACCCCTGCCAGACGAGACATCACCCGGAACAGCAACGACAACATCAACAACAACATCAACAACAACAATAGCAACAACAACATCAACATCAACAGCAACGACAGCAACAGCAACATCAACAACGACAATAGCAACAACAACATCAACAGCAACAACAACAATAGCAACAACAACATCAACAGCAACAACAA
>NW_024006228.1:0-772 GCF_014805625.2 Glossina fuscipes | reverse complement strand
CAACATCAACAGCAACAACAACAACAGCAATGGCGACAACAACGCCAACAGTAGCAACGACAACACCAACAATACCAACAAAAACAACACCAATCACAGCAGTGACAGTATTAACGCGAGCAGCAACAGGCGCAACAATAACACCAGCAACGGATCAAGACATCACCGAGTACAGAAGCTTAGCACACAGGATCGCGGACTACCAGCAGAAGCGACACGAGATATTTAGCGCAGAAATTTATAGAAGACGAGCGCTCACTAGAAGACATGGAAAGATTCTGATTTTACGCCAAAGGAGAAGGGCATACAGGAGGTTTCAACAGAAGGAGATCTCAGCGATTGTCTCCCTAGAGCACGATGACAGGATGTTTGCTCGGACCAAGGTCGACAACACCGAAGTAACCGTTCTTCTGGACACAGGAGCCAGCGTTAGGTGTTGTGGGGCCGGAGCAACAAGATTCCTTGAGAATCGAAGGCACCGAGTCATTAGGCTGCGAAATCGACACGTCAAAACAGCAGACGGAAAGAAGACATCAGTAACGGGACTCATTACCTTACCCGTCGAGTGAGAAGGCGAAATTAAGAGTATCGAATTTTATATAGTACCAGAGTTGCGGCAGCAATTTTATTTCGGCATCGACTTCTGGAAGGCTTTTGGCTTATCTGTAGCTACCAAAGCAGACACTATTAATTCTCCGAGTAAATGCCAAGTTTTAGACGCCATAAGCCAAGGAAACGATAACTCCAAGAGCTACCGAAACTCATCACTTCA
>NW_024006227.1:0-1599 GCF_014805625.2 Glossina fuscipes | reverse complement strand
ATTGGAAGGAAAAAAAAAACTACTTCCCCAGTTTGTTAACTTGTGAACCATGCACCCACCCGTGCACCCACACACGCAACAATGGAAGCTAAAGTTTGATCCAGGTGAAGAAGTTTCGTAGAAGGAGGGGAAATTGCCGAAGAAGACACCCACAACATCGCGATTGGATTATATATTAAGTTGTTTTAGTTTGTTTACTTCCCTTTTTTTTTTGTTTTTGTGTTCCCGATGCGTGGCTAAGCGTTACAGCTGCCACCGCTGTAGCTGGGAGAAAAAAGGGGTGTGCATATGTAGGGCAGACGCCAGACGGTTACAGACTGACTTGCGGTGGACAGACGGACGGTAGACAACCGACAGGACCTTTTCGTTTTTTTTTATTCTTTGTCAGGAAAATATATATACTCTACCGGCAACAAAAGGAGCTAAGACCGTGACAAAGTGGCACCCAACGCTGTAAAACCCAGTATACAAATTTTTTTTCGTTTATTGATCAACGTTGGCCGCAGAATTTTGACAAGTGGCGCCCAACGAAAAACGAATTACCAGATTTTTCAGTAATTTTTAATTATCATTTTCTATAAAGGTTGGCTGACAAAGTAACGGCCAACGTAATAGTTAACACAATATTTTGATCGATTTTACCTTTTTTATTTTTTTTGGTGATTTTCTTCATTATTTCCGTTATTGCGTAATTTCAATACGAACGTTGGCCGCAGAATTATGACAAAGTGGCGCCCAACTTGGGGCAACCTAGCATAAAATCTGTTTTCTTTTTTGAGTAACGTTGGTCGCACTTATGACAAAGTGGCGCCCAACGAAGTAAGACCTATTATGGAAAGAAAATCTTTCCTAATTTTTTTTTGATTAACGTTGATCGCACTGACAAAGTGGCGCCCAACGTGAACTGGTAATCCGGATAAATAATTTAAATCCAGCCTTCATAAGTATTTAGTTATAACAGACGTTGGTCGCTTGACAAAGTGGCGCCCAATGGAGTAAAGCCGGGATAACAATTTTTATTTGTTTTAAATTCATTTCTGTCATTTTTTTCTTTTATTGGTTAAAGTTGGTCGCCAGCTAAGACCATGACAAAGTGGCGCCCAACGTAAAGCGAAACCGCATAAAGATTTTGTAATAATTTTTAAATTGATTGAAGGGAAAGTTTTTTTAAAAATTAATCAAGGGAAAAAAAAAAAAGGAAAACCTTTTTCTCCTTTTATTGGTTAAAGTTGGTCGCCATATAAGACCGTGACAAAGTGGTGTCCAACGAAACTACCCTATTAGACGTATACACGTATATATGTAATCTTGTGATAATGATTTTTATTACAACAATCAATGATGCATACATGCGGGTATATGTATATTTTTATATGTATACGTTGTTAAAATGCAATACTTTTGACATAAGATAATTTTACATACCTATATATACATCTACGCGATCTACGTTTAAAGCGAAGGTAGCTTAAGAAAAATAGTCACCTGTTTAGCTAGTTAGCCAGTACAAACTACAGTGTTCTTGTAGGGAGAATATAATATTTGAAAATATAAAGGGGGGTTCGCCAAACTGTTATCGCAGTTCTGTCGCTCCGGCGT
>NW_024006226.1:0-9037 GCF_014805625.2 Glossina fuscipes | reverse complement strand
TTACTAGCCGTTTACCGTTCTACCTTTTCACCTACCGTTCGATGGGCCCGACCTCATTAGTTTGCCATTTACTGAAAGGTTATTCGTCCTGCAGGCCGTATGCCTGCCTAATCCTCTCTTAAGTTTTCTGTAAATACCGTAAATCCGCTCATATCTTCATACACCCAAACGCACACTAAACACTTTCATTCTCCGCTTATGGATTAACTCGTTCATGTCGCAATTTGCTAGTTTGTCAATCCGTTCACAAACTTTATGCTATTTTATAAGTTTCGCCTATTCAGCTTTTCGTTCATTTGACTATCAACTTTGTTTTTTGGTGTCTATTTATTCCTTCGAATACACTTTTGGCACAGATCCGTTTTCATGTTTTCTCCAACTCACTCCAAAAATTAAGTATGAAAATTAGCTAAACGTGCCGATTTAATAGTTCACTTATAAAAATTTTCAATCATTCATTCAATTAAGAAAAAATGGAAAGTGTCTCAAAAGTACGGTACACTTTTAGTTAAAAAGAGGAGTAAAAGCAATAGAATATAATTATTGTTAATTAAAGCGCAGCCTCAATGCAATTGTTATTGTCTTCTATCCTTTTTTGTCGATTGTACAATTGATCTGACAACTTTATGTCATAATAATCTTTTCTTTATCTCGATTCAATTAAAATTCTACAAACTGCTAATTTTTTAATAAACGTTTTTCGTTTATTCTTCTTTTAGGAATAAGAATAATTAACACCATGACGTAATATATTCAAATTTTTTAAGTTATTCCCGCACGTAAGTGGCGCCTCTGTTAGTACTATTTTCTAATCTCAAGTTTTTCTGTATTTTATACCCTATACCACTTGCGACACAGGGTATATTAAGTTCGTGCGGACATATGTGACATCCAGACGTGCTTCAGGTAGACCCACCTTTTATTATACAGATCGATTTAGAAACATTTTCAAATTGTTCGTCCGTCCGAAATCTGTCCATGTAAAATTGTGTTCAACATGCAAGTCGTAATTTTTGAGATATTTTGATTAAATTTGCTATACCAGCGCGCTTTGACATAGAACGAACGAAAGTGGTTTCGATCGATCCGCTTTTCCGACCACTCCCTACATAGCGTCTTATTTTGAAAGGCCGTCACAAAGAATATAATTGCACTTTTCAAAAATTCTCGGCTAAAGGCGCTGAGTAATAGCATTTCGATATTCTAAATTGGTATGAACTTTTTTTTTGGCTACGATAATTTTTTGAACCTCCTCTCAAACAACCGTTCTTCCGAAAATTGAACCTTTATATTGCAAAAACGTTTAATCTTTAATATTCTATGGTGAAAATTAGTTCGAAAATTAGTTAGAAAATTGACAAGGAAGTCAACCTTACCGTATTTGGACCACGTCGGCATATTTTTTAGATGCCACTTATGCTTAGGAAACCCTTCTATGTAAAAGAAGCCTAATTGTTAATGCTTATGATAAAAATTTGTTCATATAGATTAAGCGGAACAAATTTGAGCCCAAATTTAGGTCTATTTTTTCGACTACATTCCATAATAAATTTCTTATGAATATTAAGCTCTTCAAAAATAGTTTAATTGATAATATTTTATGATAAAAATTGGTCCCTAATAGCAATTTAGTAGAAAAGCTAATAGTACAGAATTCGCATCATGTGAGTCTATTTTATACCTCACAACATGATAAGCAAGTCCTTATATGGAGACATAGTCTAATTTCTAGTTTTTTATGACGGACACCGAAAAATGATAACATATTTTAGCGAGGAAATTAACTTTGCTAAATTTTGATCACGCCATGTGATGTTTCGGGCATTCTTCAAAATGTGGGCTTTCATGAAAAGAGTGTAAATTTTCGTGTCCAAAAGGAGTCAATAGCTGTATTAGGAGAAGTGGCGTAGATTATCTAAGAGCCCACCTGCCTGACTGTAATGTTTTTATTTGTTTGAAATTTATTTTACAAAAACCCGATATTTAGCTTCAGCATTTTCCTATTGTTGCTTCAAAAAGGATCAAAAAGACAGAACACAGAAGATAGGAAAGAGGTTTCTCCGTCACTGGCCTAAAAAAAAATTTCGAAAAAATAGAGTAATTCGCCCAATAAGTTCATTTTAAGGCATATTTTTCGTTTTTTCCACAAATAGGTATTTTTTAATGTAAACTATTTCTACAATAAGCGTTTTTATAACAAATTGTGAAAGAAATTGAGAGATTTTTTCACCAGATAAACTTACCGTCCCATCTATTAGAGTTTGAATAGAATTAATCAACGCTGTTGAATCATTTAGAAAAAACTAGTCCTAAGAAACGATTCAATTAATGATTGTTACAGCATTCAAATATATCACGCGAAAGAATCTGTCTAACAGTGGCCTTCTGACCAACTTCACAGAGACGTCATAAGTAAATTTCGCAATGGTTTACTGTTATTTTGAAGCCTAATCACATGGATACGGCTATAAACATGGCTTTCTGCATGCATATGATCTGGCGTATGAGTCAAACAATTAGATTATATGTAAACGTAAGATTGCTGTTTGTTTCTTTAGTGCCTTAGCGTAGCGTAAGCAAAACCAATATTTCTTCGTTCTATAATGTATTAAACCTAGCTATTTCGGCATCCGTTCCAATCAAGCAACCTCGCCTTCGAAGCAGGTGCGAAATATTTACGAAAAGTTCCGCAGATACCTTCAGTTAACAAAATCCTCATTACTTGTTAATCCTAAATGTTTTTTTAAGCTCGTCAACTCCAAAAGAAAAATGTCCATATGTCTCTCGCGTGTTTCTTTCAATGACTCTGAGTCCTCTTGTGATATTGAAACCTCAAATCACTTTGCTGAATACGACCAAATTTTTCAACTTCCAATTCCGATTTAAGTACAAATTATACGTATTCGTTATCTAACTCCGTTTTGATTCGTAACTTAGTCATTTCAGCAAATGATGTTTTAGACCGTTTAAGGTCTCTAAAATGTTGTTCTGTGCTTGCGTCTGATGGGATTCATGTATGCTAAATTATGCTCTGCTGAGCTCTTTATTATTACTCAGCATTTGCTATTAATTGTTATATTTCTCCATTCCGGCAGGGCTTTCGGAAATGAAGATCTTCTGTCACGAATCTCTAATAGTTTATTTGCCATGTTTTCAAGGCTTTTTCTAGTGGCTCGCGCACGGCTGTCGAATATACTGATTTTAGTAAAGCGTTTGCCTTAGTTAACCATAATTTAGGGATCTTTAAATTCCCGCCCTCTCTTTTCCCTTCTTAAATAGCGAAATGGATAAGCTCCTATCTGCATAACATATTTAAGGGTTCTGTTTAACTTCATCACCTCTCTGACTTCTGACATCCCTCAAGGCAGCCACTTAGGACTTTTTATATTTAATTCATACCTTAATGATCTTCCCTCGGTGATTAAATCCAGCCAGATCTCAATGGACGCTGACCATGTTAAACTGTTCGCTTCTCCTTGGAATTGCAATCCTGTCAGTTTCAAACAAACCGAAATAATTTGGTTACGTGGTGCTCGTTAAACTTTAAATGCAAGAAGCTTTCTTTCTGAAGAAGGAAGGAAACACTATTCATGTGCTTAGTTAGACCAATACTTGGTTTTGCATCTGCTGTGTGGTCTCCTTCCTATAGGTATTATGTAGATTCAATTGAGTGCGTTTAAAACCAATTCTTGCTGTTTGCGCTTAGGGATTTGAGTTTGGACTCGCTTGTTTCTTAACCTCCTTGTGAAAATAGGCTGCTTCTCTTGTCCTTACCCTCACTTGAGAAACGTATATTTATTTTTTGTGTTTCCTCTTTAATTATGTTAATCAACGATTTCTCCACATTACGAGAGAAGTAAGCTTTAATGTCCCCAACCACTTTTCTAGGCACTTTGTTTTCACTAAGCTAACTCAATGTAAATATAATTATGAGCTGTTCTACTCACTTAGAGTTGTTTCCAGAAACCTAATTGCTGTCTTCCAGTTAATCTTAATATCGGAACCTTTAAAGTCTATCAAAACAACTTTACTTAATATGCGCGATTTGCCTTTGTCGTATTTAAACTAGCTTTTGATTTTAATATCTCATTATGATTCGAAAATAAATTGTTGATTGATTAGTGTATCGGTTGTCAAGCTTTTGCATGTTTGCAATGGCTTAGGCTTTCACTTGCAATTTGATTCTGCATTGGTTGTGGGTGTTTCTCTGTGCTAGTTGTGTACATGCTTTTTTTTTTTCTTTCTTATTTATACATGACTTATCATTCAATTATTATATATTTTTTTTTCCTTACTTCTCCTTGTACACTAGTTTTTAATATTAACTTTTATAAGATTTACTTGTAAGAGTCAATTGATTGCGGCAGCTAATTTTTTCTGGTTTGTTTCATGTGCAAGTAAACAAAAAATAGAAAAATAAGCAGCCGGATCACGCTCTAAGGAACAAATTCTCGGCGAAGTTTCGCTCTCCGGTCAGCCAAGAATTTCTTCTTATAAAAAAATTTGTATTTCTCGTAGCTCTATTGAGGTTTGCATTTTGCTGCCATACAGTTACTGTCTTTATTCCTTTTTGTTACATTAATGAGATGATGTCGTCCATTTCTCGCGTGCATAAACTAAGTGAGATCTTCTCAAATCATTTTTTCAGATGTGTAGTTTTATTCAATGCGACGCGCTATATTTCATTGATTTACACTAAATCGATACGCTTTCGAAAACATTTTTCTTTATCGAAATACTGACCGACTTTCCTAACGTCACGAAGCGGTTTTAACACTCCAGCTGGTCAGAGAAAATAATACTTTCTTTTATTATTTTTCCATATTTTTCCAACTGAGCAATGTTTACGCTTCGTAGCTTAAGCAACAAGAAGATCAAAAAGATTCTTCTTTCATCGCTAATGACTTTGTTTTTAAGTTTGAACTGGCGTTGCCAGCTATATTTAATTTCATTCCTGGCTGGTCGCTGACTTCGTAAGTCATGTGGTAATCAAGGCTAATCTTATACTACATGCTAACATTACGTAGAAATAAGTTATTTAACCTTAAAGCTGCCTGTGACCAAAATGATGAAAGATGAACGATTCTGGTCCTAACAACGCCTAGTTCCACAATTAATCTATAGTCATCAACAAAAAATACATACTCTCAATTTTGAACAACAGATAAGTCGAGAGATACGCAGCATTAAATCGAACCACAATCTTAGGTTACGCAAGTTAGGTTAGGTTATGTCGTGTGTATTTCTTAGTCTTACAAACCGAAGAATACATGAACTGTAGCTTCAACCTTTTGTGGTGGGCATACAAATTTTAATATTTAAAATTCATTTTTGCAAATTGCTTACAAAATTTCCTTCTGAATGTGTTTTGGAAGAAACATTGGTAAAATTGTAAAAACAATTGTTTTTTGATTACTTCTGCATTGTAAATTTACTTATTCACCGTCATTTTCCGTTTTGCTTTTCGAATATGATCAGAGCGTTTAGCGCATGTGATGCCAAATTCTTTCAACAATTCGTGACAACGAAATACATCGAAATTTAGACGCATTATGCATAAATCTTCCAGTCATGTCAATCATCTATCTACACAATTGTTATAGAACCATCAACAGCAACCAGATTTATTAATCTATCATCGCATACACCTATTTTGACCACAACAAAATCGGCGTCGTTGCTGCCTATCACCAGCCTTACCTAAAAACGGTAAATTTATTCAAGTTGCATGTTTTATCGATATATTTGAAAAGGTACGCTGTGAATTATGAAAAGGCATTAGAAACAAATCTGACAACAGCTCACTGCACAACTAACATCAAATACCAATTGTAACGACGATACAAGGACAGTCGAAAATTCGTCTGCTTCTTGCATGAAGAATGATTGTATTCATCGACTAATGGTTCTTTGCATAGAGATATTGATATCGACGAGAAGGGCAAGAATGAGTTAACGCAACTGCATGAGAAACAACAACAACACCAGCAATAGTAGATTCATTAACAAAAGACTTTCCCACCATTCCTGTTGGTTTTTACTGAATCTGAACTACTTACAATTTTAAATGAAGATTCCACTGCTTTCATAACAAAAGCTTCTATATCATCATGACTTATACTTAATTCTGGATGTGTTCAAAAATAATTCACAAGAGGGTGTTTTACTTACAAAGAATTCACTGACAGCAACATGTCAGTCAAACTAGTAGAATTCACATTTCGTACTAACGTTGTTTACATGTTACTTGTAACTGCCTGCTTGTATGATTTTATGTATCAAGTGATAATTTATTGCATTTTTCTTTCAGCGTTTTTCGAAATAATAAAAGAATTTTTTTTGCAACAGAGCAACATGTCTAGTTATACATGTCAGGCAATATCAGCGAATACTAAACAATTCACTTCTTTATCACATTAATTAAAGGAATGGGGTGCTGGAAATATTAATGGTTGCGGGTATGCGTGATTCAGCCCTAGCCAGAAATACTTGTTTTTTAGGATAAAGGATCAGATAATTGACTCAGTCCTTTCTGTACCTGTGATATAAGAATATTTAGAATAGAGAAGGAATATTCTTCTTTTATTCATCGCCTACAACAATAAATTAATTATATTATTTCACTAATTAGACCTAATTAAACCTAGATGTAGGTATCCGATCCAAAACCCGAGTGTCTAATAAATTTACATTTTGAGCACATGTTAAAAAACATGCGAATCTTGCCGTCAGTGTGTTCACCCAAAGGTTTGCGGTATGCCGCCTCTTTTATTTGATCATCTTTGGAGAGTCGGTTCCGAGTCATTCTTTTATAAGTAAAGAACTGAAAAGTCCAAATCTAGTTTTTTTGCAGTGAAATAAGAAAAAGAAAGCGGGTTCTCCTGATGGAGTAGCTTTAAGCCCATCACCGAACCTTCGAAGTACATTAATCTTGTGGTTTTTTTTCTTTGTATTATATAAAATCGGGACACATCAGCAGCGTCGAATGTGCACTTGTCCTTCAACTTGTTCACCAACCAACTTGAAAAAATTTTAGTTTGGGGAAAAAGAAATCCATTATTTTTTCGGTAGATGGCTGCACTGATAGATTTCTCGTAAGTTTCGATCAAACAATTTCGGATTTATGCTCGTTGGAAAGGTGACATTTCGCAATAAAAAGAATTCTTTTGCTGTTTTTTGTTTGGTGCATTCAGTTGTGAATTACAGCGTGTTAAAAATGGAAGTGAACAAAGAGAAAATTCTCTTGTTTTTTGGTTTCGTAGATTCCATTCAGGAATTTTTGATGTTAAAGATGCACCTCGCACAGGTAGGCCGGTCGTCGAAAATGTTGATAAAATCGGAGAAATGATCGAAGTTGACCGGCATGTTAGCAGTCGTAACATCGCCCAGGAGCTAAAAATCGACCATAAAACAGTTTTAAACCATTTACACAAGGCTGGATTCAAAAAGAGCTCGATATTTGGGTGCCACACCAATTAACAGAAAAAAACATGATGGATCGAATTTCCATCTGCGAAGCCTTGGCCAAACGGAATGAGATAGACCCATTTCTTAAACGGATGGTAACTGGAGATGAGAAATGGATCACATACGATAACCCTGTGCGAAAACGATCGTGGTCAAAGAGCGGTGAAGCACCTCAAACGGTGGTCAAACCAGGACTAACGGCCAGGAAGGTTTTGCTATGCATTTGGTGGGACTGGAAGGGGATTATTTATTATGAGTTGCTTCCATATGGCCAAACGCTAAATTCTGATCTCTACTGTCAACGACTGGACCGTTTGAAGATAGCGATTGACCAGAAACGGCCGGAATTGGCCAACAGGAGAGGTGTCGTGTTACACCAGGACAACGCTAGGCCACACACATCTACAGTGACTCGCCAGAAACTTCGGGAGCTTGGTTGGGAAGTTTTAATGCATCCGCCATACAGTCCGGACTTGGCACCAAGCGATTATCATCTTTTTCTTGGATTGCAAAATTTCTTTAATGATAAAAAATTGGAATCTAGGGAGGATTGTGAAAATCGACTACTAGAGTTTTTTGCAAATAGAGACCAGGTCTTCTATGAGAGAGGCATTTTGAAGTTACCTTTAAAATGGCAAGAAATCATACAACAAAACGGTGCATATTTGACCCAAATCGGACAATCCGAAGCATGTTAAATAGAGTCCTGAAGTTCATATAAAAATAATGGATTTCTTTTTCCCCAAACTAATATAAATGAATCTAGTTCGTTCATTTGTGTGTCGGGAAACATTTGTGTGTAATTGGAAAACATTCGTAAATTTGTCGTATATGTCAAATGTATATGCAAACATAATATACGCTTGCAACTTACTGCAAACAGAAAATAAGTCTTATTATCTGTTCATAGGGGTCGGCTTTATTTATTTCCATCCGTTTGAGTGGCCGGGTAGGCTTATAATCTTGGCTAAGAATCCAATAGTAATGGATTCAAATTTCATGTACGGTACAGCTGGTAGCCTCAGGGGCTGGTGCTTTAAGACTTTAGTCTTTGCACTGGGTAAATTAATTATAATAAAAATAAATATTTCATAAGTTTTATACTTAAAAGTTTTTAGTATGATAATCAATTAGCCGATTTTAGCTTGTCGAAACAAAAAGGTTTTGTTTTTAGATTATTCAGGCAGTTTATATTCAAGACTCGCCGAAAGGAGAGCAAAACATGCCAATGGTGTCTCTTTTTTCCGAGGAAAGGAAAAGCCGAAGGAATGCATATATATATTGGGTACTATTCAAAGGAATCGCTTTAGGAAGAATTTCAAATTGTCGGCTGTAAAAGATTTTATAAAGACTCCGAGGAACCCAAAATATATAGTATATAGGCTGTAACGAGTTTCCTTAGGCGGGGTATGACTCAGTCAATCCAGGATTCGTTGCAAGAAAATTAAAAAAAATGATCAGGACCTTCGGGGGGAATGGTGTTTAGTTTCCTAGATTTATTGTTTCCTCTGGATAGAAGTACAGCAATTTGTGTAGAACTGGGCTATGGCAAGGAACCAGCGGGGTGACC
>NW_024006225.1:0-9511 GCF_014805625.2 Glossina fuscipes | reverse complement strand
TTACTAGCCGTTTACCGTTCTACCTTTTCACCTACCGTTCGATGGGCACGACCTCATTAGTTTGCCATTTACTGAAAGGTTATTCGTCCTGCAGGCCGTATGTCTGCCTAGTCCTCTCTTAAGTTTTCTGTAAATACCGTAAATCCGCTCATATCTTCATACACCCAAACGCACACTAAACACTTTCATTCTCCGCTTATGGATTAACTCGTTCATGTCGCAATTTGCTAGTTTGTCAATCCGTTCACAAACTTTATGCTATTTTATAAGTTTCGCCTATTCAGCTTTTCGTTCATTTGACTATCACCTTTGTTTTTTGGTGTCTATTTATTCCTTCGAATACACTTTTGGCACAGATCCGTTTTCATGTTTTCTCCAACTCACTCCAAAAATTAAGTATGAAAATCAGCTAAACGTGCCCATTTAATAGTTCACTTATAAAAATTTTCAATCATTCATTCAATTAAGAAAAAATGGAAAGTGTCTCAAAAGTACGGTACACTTTTAGTTAAAAAGAGGAGTAAAAGCAATAGAATATAATTATTGTTAATTAAAGCGCAGCCTCAATGCAATTGTTATTGTCTTCTATCCTTTTTTGTCGATTGTACAATTGATCTGACAGCTTTATGTCATAATAATCTTTTCTTTATCTCGATTCAATTAAAATTCTACAAACTGCTAATTTTTTAATAAACGTTTTTCGTTTATTCTTCTTTTAGGAATAAGAATAATTAACACCATGACGTAATATATTCAAATTTTTTAAGCTATTCCCGCATCTAAGTGGCGCCTCTGTTAGTACTGTTTTCTAATCTCAAGTTTTTCTGTATTTTATACCCTACACCACTTGCGACACAGGGTATATTAAGTTCGTGCGGACATTTGTGACATCCAGACGTGCTTCAGGTAGACCCACCTTTTATTATACAGATCGATTTAGAAACATTTTCAAATTGTTCGTCCGTATGAAATCTGTCCATGTAAAATTGTGTTCAACATGCAAGTCGTAATTTTTGAGATATTTTGATTAAATTTGCTATACCAGCGCGCTTTGACATAGAACGAACGAAAGTGGTTTCGATCGATCCGCTTTTCCGATCACTCCCTACATAGCGTCTTATTTTGAAAGGCCGTCACAAAGAATATAATTGCACTTTTTAAAAATTCTCGGCTAAAGGCGCTGAGTAATAGCATTTCGATATTCTAAATTGGTATGAACATTTTTTTTGGCTACGATAATTTTTTGAACCTCCTGTCAAACAACCGTTCTTCCGAAAATTGAACCTTTATATTGTAAAAACGTTTAATCTTTAATATTCTATGGTGAAAATTAGTTCGAAAATTAGTTAGAAAATTGACAAGGAAGTCAACCTTACCGTATTTGGACCACGTCGGCATATTTTTTAGATGCCACTTATGCTTAGGAAACCCTTCTATGTAAAAGAAGCCTAATTGTTAATGCTTATGATAAAAATTTGTTCATATAGATTAAGCGGAACAAATTTGAGCCCAAATTTAGGTCTATTTTTTCGACTACATTCCATAATAAATTTCTTATGAATATTAAGCTCTTCAAAAATAGTTTAATTGATAATATTTTATGATAAAAATTGGTCCCTAATAGCAATTTAGTAGAAAAGCTAATAGTACAGAATTCGCATCATGTGAGTCTATTTTATACATCACAACATGATAAGCAAGTCCTTATATGGAGACATAGTCTAATTTCTAGTTTTTTATGACGGACACCGAAAAATGTTAACATATTTTAGCGAGGAAATTAACTTTGCTAAATTTTGATCACGCCATGTGATGTTTCGGGCATTCTTCAAAATGTGGGCTTTCATGAAAAGAGTGTAAATTTTCGTGTCCAAAAGGAGTCAATAGCTGTATTAGGAGAAGTGGCGTAGATTATCTAAGAGCCCACCTGCCTGACTGTAATGTTTTTATTTGTTTGAAATTTATTTTACAAAAACCCGATATTTAGCTTCAGCATTTTCCTATCGTTGCTTCAAAAAGGATCAAAAAGACAGAACACAGAAGATAGGAAAGAGGTTTCTCCATCACTAGCCTAAAAAAAAATTTCGAAAAAATAGAGTAATTCGCCCAATAAGTTCATTTTAAGGCATATTTTTCGTTTTTTCCACAAATAGGTATTTTTTAATGTAAACTATTTCTACAATAAGCGTTTTTATAACAAATTGTGAAAGAAATTGAGAGATTTTTTCACCAGATAAACTTACCGTCCCATCTATTAGAGTTTGAATAGAATTAATCAACGCTGTTGAATCATTTAGAAAAAACTAGTCCTAAGAAACGATTCAATTAATGATTGTTACAGCATTCAAATATATCACGCGAAAGAATCTGTCTAACAGTGGCCTTCTGACCAACTTCACAGAGACGTCAAAAGTAAATTTCGCAATGGTTTACTGTTATTTTGAAGCCTAATCACATGGATACGGCTATAAACATGGCTTTCTGCATGCATATGATCTGGCATATGAGTCAAACAATTAGATTATATGTAAACGTAAGATTGCTGTTTGTTTCTTTAGTGCCTTTGCGTAGCGTAAGTAGAGTATGTAAACTTTCATATACAAGAAATCAAATCTAAATCAGATGCAAATTAATGTTTAAATGCTTTCGGTAAATACTGTTCTAAATTTATAGATTTACAGTTGATATAACAGTTTGACAACTTGCGGCCGCACTGTGGTCGTATTGTTCTACTTTGTATAAAGAAATTTTGCAATTTCTGTTCTTTCTTAAATCGTTTTCCACCTTTTAATTTACCTGAGGATCTGTATCGTCCATCAATATGTATTTCCTTTTATTATTGCCACGATTTTCCGTTGAACTCCTCTAACTTGTCAAATCTAAGTTCCTCCAATAAACATTATTATTTTAGCAAAACCAATATTTCTTCGTTCTATAATGTATTAAACCTAGCTATTTCGGCATCCGTTCCAATCAAGCAACCTCGCCTTCGAAGCAGGTGCGAAATATTTATGAAAAGTGGTTCCGCAGATACCTTCAGTTAACAAAATCCTCATTGCTTGTTAATCCTAAATGTTTTTTTAAGCTCGTCAACTCCAAAAGAAAAATGTCCATATGTCTCTCGCGTGTTTCTTTCAATGACTCTGAGTCCTCTTGTGATATTGAAACCTCAAATCACTTTGCTGAATACGACCAAATTTTTCAACTTCCAATTCCGATTTAAGTACAAATTATACGTATTCGTTATCTAACTCCGTTTTGATTCGTAACTTAGTCATTTCAGCAAATGATGTTTTAGACTGTTTAAGGTCTCTAAAATGTTGTTCTGTGCTTGCGTCTGATGGGATTCATGTATGCTAAATTATGCTCTGCTGAACTCTGTGGTATTAATTCAATGATTTTCAATCAGTCCCCTTTGCGCTGGAAGAGTAGTTTCCTATGCCAATTCACAAATATGGAAGTGGACACGTCGAAAACTATAGAGGCATCAACAGGTTGAACGTCGTACCTAAATTATTTGAGCGAATTATTACTCAGCATTTGCTATTAATTGTTATATTTCTCCATTCCGGCAGGGCTTTCGGAAATGAAGATCTTCTGTCACGAATCTCTAATAGTTTATTTGCCATGTTTTCAAGGCTTTTTCTAGTGGCTCGCGCACGGCTGTCGAATATACTGATTTTAGTAAAGCGTTTGCCTTAGTTAACCATAATTTAGGGATCTTTAAATTCCCGCCCTCTCTTTTCCCTTCTTAAATAGCGAAATGGATAAGCTCCTATCTGCATAACATATTTAAGGGTTCTGTTTAACTTCATCACCTCTCTGACTTCTGACATCCCTCAAGGCAGCCACTTAGGACTTTTTATATTTAATTCATACCTTAATGATCTTCCCTCGTTGATTAAATCCAGCCAGATCTCAATGGACGCTGACCATGTTAAACTGTTCGCTTCTCCTTGGAATTGCAATCCTGTCAGTTTCAAACAAACCGAAATAATTTGGTTACGTGGTGCTCGTTAAACTTTAAATGCAAGAAGCTTTCTTTCTGAAGAAGGAAGGAAAGACTATTCATGTGCTTAGTTAGACCAATACTTGGTTTTGCATCTGCTGTGTGGTCTCCTTCCTATAGGTATTATTCAATTGAGTGCGTTTAAAACCAATTCTTGCTGTTTGCGCTTAGGAATTTGAGTTTGGACTCGCTTGTTTCTTAACTTCCTTGTGAAAATAGGCTGCTTCTCTTATCCTTACCCTCACTTGAGAAACGTATATTTATTTTTTGTGTTTCCTCTTTAATTATGTTAATCAACGATTTCTCCACATTACGAGAGAAGTAAGCTTTAATGTCCCCAACCACTTTTCTAGGCACTTTGTTTTCACTAAGCTAACTCAATGTAAATATAATTATGAGCTGTTCTACTCGCTTAGAGTTGTTTCCAGAAACCTAAATGCTGTCTTAATATCGGAACCTTTAAAGTCTATCAAAACAACTTTACTTAATATGCGCGATTTGCCTTTGTCGTATTTAAACTAGCTTTTGATTTTAATATCTCATTATGATTCGAAAATAAATTGTTGATTGATTAGTGTATCGGTTGTCAAGCTTTTGCATGTTTGCAATGGCTTAGGCTTTCACTTGCAATTTGATTCTGCATTGGTTGTGGGTGTTTCTCTGTGCTAGTTGTGTACATGCTTTTTTCTTTTATTACTTTTTTTTTTTCTTTCTTATTTATACATGACTTATCATTCAATTATTATATTTTTTTTTTTCCTTACTTCTCCTTGTACACTAGTTTTTAATATTAACTTTTATAAGATTTACTTGTAAGAGTCAATTGATTGCGGCAGCTAATTTTTTCTGGTTTGTTTCATGTGCAAGTAAACAAAAAATAGAAAAATAAGCAGCCGGATCACGCTGTAAGGAACAAATTCTCGGCGAAGTTTCGCTCTCCGGTCACCCAAGAATTTCTTCTTATAAAAAAATTTGTATTTCTCGTAGCTCTATTGAGGTTGGCATTTTGCTGCCATACAGTTACTGTCTTTATTCCTTTTTGTTACATTAATGAGATGATGTCGTCCATTTCTCGCGTGCATAAACTAAGTGAGATCTTCTCAAATCTTTTTTTCAGATGTGTAGTTTTATTCAATGCGACGCGCTATATTTCATTGATTTACACTAAATCGATACGCTTTCGAAAACATTTTTCTTTATCGGATTACTGACCGACTCTCCTAACGTCACGAAGCGGTTTTAACACTCCAGCTGGTCAGAGAAAAAAATACTTTCTCTTATTATTTTTTCATATTTTTCCAACTGAGCAATGTTTACGCTTCGTAGCTTAAGCAACAAGAAGATCAAAAAGATTCTTCTTTCATCGCTAATGACTTTGTTTTTAAGTTTGAACTGGCGTTGCCAGCTATATTTAATTTCATTCCTAGCTGGTCGCCGACTTCGTAAGTCATGTGGTAATCAAGGCTAATCTTATACTACATGCTAACATTACGTAGAAATAAGTTATTTAACCTTAAAGCTGCCTGTGACCAAAATGATGAAAGATGAACGATTCTGGTCCTAACAACGCCTAGTTCCACAATTAATCTATAGTTATCAACAAAAAATACATACTCTCAATTTTGAACAACAGATAAGTCGAGAGATACGCAGCATTAAATCGAATCACAATCTTAGGTTACGCAAGTTAGGTTAGGTTACGTCATGTGTATTTCTTAGTCTTACAAACCGAAGAATACATGAACTGTAGCTTCAACCTTTTGTGGTGGGCATACAAATTTTAATATTTAAAATTCATTTTTGCAAATTGCTTACAAAATTTCCTTCTGAATGTGTTTTGGAAGAAACATTGGTAAAATTGTAAAAACAATTGTTTTTTGATTACTTCTGCATTGTAAATTTACTTATTCACCGTCATTTTCCGTTTTGCTTTTCGAATATGATTAGAGCGTTTAGCGCATGTGATGCCAAATTCTTTCAACAATTCGTGACAACGAAACACATCGAAATTTAGACGCATTATGCATAAATCTTCCAGTCATGTCAATCGTCTATCTACACAATTGTTATAGAACCATCAACAGCAACCAGATTTATTAATCTATCATCGCATACACCTATTTTGACCACAACAAAATCGGCGTCGTTGCTGCCTATCACCAGCCTTACCTAAAAACGGTACATTTATTCAAGTTGCATGTTTTATCGATATATTTGAAAAGGTACGCTGTGAATTATGAAAAGGCATTAGAAACAAATCTGACAACAGCTCACTGACTGCAACTAACATCAAATACCAATTGTAACGACGATACAAGGACAGTCGAAAATTCGTCTGCTTCTTGCATGAAGAATGATTGTATTCATCGACTAATGGTTCTTTGCATAGAGATATTGATATCGACGAGAAGGGCAAGAATGAGTTAACGCAACTGCATGAGAAACAACAACAACACCAGCAATAGTAGATTCATTAACAAAAGACTTTCCCACCATTCCTGTTGGTTTTTACTGAAACTGAACTACTTACAATTTTAAATGAAGATTCCACTGCTTTCATAACAAAAGCTTCTATATCATCATGACTTATACTTAATTCTGGATGTGTTCAAAAATAATTCACAAGAGGGTGTTTTACTTACAAAGAATTCACTGACAGCAACATGTCAGTCAAACTAGTAGAATTCACATTTCGTATTAACGTTGTTTACATGTTACTTGTAACTGCCTGCTTGTATGGTTTTACGTATCAAGTGATAATTTATTGCATTTTTCTTTCAGCGTTTTTTGAAATAATAAAAGAATTTTTTTTGCAACAGAGCAACATGTCTAGTTATACATGTCAGGCAATATCAGCGAATACTAAACGATTCACTTCTTTATCACATTAATTAAAGGAATGGGGTGCTGGAAATATTAATGGTTGCGGGTATGCGTGATTCAGCCCTAGCCAGAAATACTTGTTTTTTAGGATAAAGGATCAGATAATTGACTCAGTCCTTTCTGTACCTGTGATATAAGAATATTTAGAATAGAGAAAGAATATTCTTCTTTTATTCATCGCCTACAACAATAAATTAATTATATTATTTCAATAATTAGACCTAATTAAACCTAGATGTAGGTATCCGATCCAAAACCCGAGTGTCTAATAAATTTACATTTTGAGCACATGTTACAAAACATGCGAATCTTGCCGTCAGTGTGTTCACCCAAAGGTTTATGGTATGCCGCCTCTTTTATTTGAACATCTTTGGAGAGTCGGTTCCGAGTCATTCTTTTATAAGTAAAGAACTGAAAAGTCCAAATCTAGTTTTTTTGCAGTGAAATAAGAAAAAGAAAGCGGGTTCTCCTGATGGAGTAGCTTTAAGCCCATCACCGAACCTTCGAAGTACATTAATCTTGTGGTTTTTTTTCTTTGTATTATATAAAATCGGGACACATCAGCAGCGTCGAATGTGCACTTGTCCTTCAACTTGTTCACCAACCAACTTGAAAAAATTTTAGTTTGGGGAAAAAGAAATCCATTATTTTTTCGGTAGATGGCTGCACTGATAGATTTCTCGTAAGTTTCGATCAAACAATTTCGGATTTATGCTCGTTGGAAAGGTGACATTTCGCAATAAAAAGAATTCTTTTGCTGTTTTTTGTTTGGTGCATTCAGTTGTGAATTACAGCGTGTTAAAAATGGAAGTGAACAAAGAGAAAATTCTCTTGTTTTTTGGTTTCGTAGATTCCATTCAGGAATTTTTGATGTTAAAGATGCACCTCGCACAGGTAGGCCGGTCGTCGAAAATGTTGATAAAATCGGAGAAATGATCGAAGTTGACCGGCATGTTAGCAGTCGTAACATCGCCCAGGAGCTAAAAATCGACCATAAAACAGTTTTAAACCATTTACACAAGGCTGGATTCAAAAAGAGCTCGATATTTGGGTGCCACACCAATTAACAGAAAAAAACATGATGGATCGAATTTCCATCTGCGAAGCCTTGGCCAAACGGAATGAGATAGACCCATTTCTTAAACGGATGGTAACTGGAGATGAGAAATGGATCACATACGATAACCCTGTGCGAAAACGATCGTGGTCAAAGAGCGGTGAAGCACCTCAAACGGTGGTCAAACCAGGACTAACGGCCAGGAAGGTTTTGCTATGCATTTGGTGGGACTGGAAGGGGATTATTTATTATGAGTTGCTTCCATATGGCCAAACGCTAAATTCTGATCTCTACTGTCAACGACTGGACCGTTTGAAGATAGCGATTGACCAGAAACGGCCGGAATTGGCCAACAGGAGAGGTGTCGTGTTACACCAGGACAACGCTAGGCCACACACATCTACAGTGACTCGCCAGAAACTTCGGGAGCTTGGTTGGGAAGTTTTAATGCATCCGGACTTGGCAACAAGCGATTATCATCTTTTTCTTGCATTGCAAAATTTCTTTAATGATAAAAAATTGGAATCTAGGGAGGATTGTGAAAATCGACTACTAGAGTTTTTTGCAAATAGAGACCAGGTCTTCTATGAGAGAGGCATTTTGAAGTTACCTTTAAAATGGCAACAAATCATACAACAAAACGGTGCATATTTGACCCAAATCGGACAATCCGAAGCATGTTAAATAGAGTCCTGAAGTTCATATAAAAATAATGGATTTCTTTTTCCCCAAACTGATATAAATGAATCTAGTTCGTTCATTTGTGTGTCGGCCTATTTTTGAATATCAGGCTAATTGGAAAACATTCGTAAATTTGTCGTATATGTCAAATGTATATGCAAACATAATATACGCTTGCAACTTACTGCAAAAAGAAAATAAGTCTTATTATCTGTTCATAGGGGTCGGCTTTATTTATTTCCATCCGTTTGAGTGGCCGGGTAGGCTTATAATCTTGGCTAAGAATCCAATAGTAATGGATTCAAATTTCATGTGCGGTACAGCTGGTAGCCTCAGAGGCTGGTGCTTTAAGACTTTAGTCTTTGCACCGGGTAAATTAATTATAATAAAAATAAATATTTCATAAGTTTTATACTTAAAAGTTTTTAGTATGATAATCAATTAGCCGATTTTAGCTTGTCGAAACAAAAAGGTTTTGTTTTTAGATTATTCAGGCAGTTTATATTCAAGACTCGCCGAAAGGAGAGCAAAACATGCCAATGGTGTCTCTTTTTTCCGAGGAAAGGAAAAGCCGAAGGAATGCATATATATATTGGGTACTATTCAAAGGAATCGCTTTAGAAAGAATTTCAAATTGTCGGCTGTAAAAGATTTTATAAAGACTCCAAGGAACCCAAAATATATAGTATATAGGCTGTAACGAGTTTCCTTAGGCGGGGTATGACTCAATCAGTCCAGGATTCGTTGCAAGAAAATTTAGAAAAATAATCAGGACCTTCGGGGGGAATGGTGTTTAGTTTCCTAGATTTATTGTTTCCTCTGGATAGAAGTACAGCAATTTGTGTAGAACTGGGCTATGGCAAGGAACCAGCGGGGTGACC
>NW_024006224.1:0-13813 GCF_014805625.2 Glossina fuscipes | reverse complement strand
TCAATTATCCTGTAAGTCCTTCAGGGATGGCGATTAATACTGAACCAACACATCCCCTATCCGTGAAGTCAACAAAAAAAACTCTTCGTACAGGTCACTTGTTAATTTGTTTGCAGGCACTTACCTAGACGGCTATGACATCAAAATGAACGAGTCTGTGCGATGCGCTGTTCTTTTATAGCCTGAGTCTCACTCGCTTGTCCCATTGCCAACATGTTCTATGTGTTTACATGCGTTTTGAGGTCCTATGCTTATGTGTATGCTTAGCTTAGGTTGGGTGCAGTCCCAACCTTAGTTACGACTTGCATGATCCTACTTATGTACAACTTAACCAACTTACATCTAATTTATTACTATGTTTGTCCAAATGTCTACTCACTAAGCACTCAGGTACCAAATCGCGTGATTCGATCACCGTTAGGTATGTGAGTGCTTGGGCACTGTGTTTGCATGTGCTTTGTGTGTTTTTACATGTGTGATCTTGTCTTTGTACATTTTGTGTATGCAGTTTATGCACTATCGTATGTTCTTATTATTTTTTCCCTACCTAAGTTCAATTCTGCTTGTTTTTTTACCCTAACGGTGTTACACATTTTGCGCATTTTTACACATAGAGATTCTTGCTGAAGTTGTTTCGCATGCATACATTTTCTACCTCAGTTCAATTCTGCTTGTTAAACATTTTGGGATTTTACTTGTATTTATACTTTGAGTTTTTATTTAGCCTTTGAGTACTTAAACATTTTGAGATTCTACTTGGGTTCTTACCATATTGACTTCTTGCATCTAAGTTTTTCTTTTATTTGGGTTCTTGACTCCGCTATTACATTTTGAAATTTGGATCTCAGCTTTTTGGTAGAGTCGGGTTCTTAATCTGTGCTGTGGTGTGCTTCTGTGGTTTTACGGAGGCATACTCACTATGTGCTTGTACTTTTCTCTTTACACACATGTGGTGTGTGTTTCTATGAATTAACTCACGTGGGCCTGTACAATATGTGTTTAGACATTTTTCTCGTTACCAGGTATAGGCATATTTAATGTGTGTTTCATGATTTTATCTTTACAAGGTATCGGTATATTAGTGTGTGATATTATGATTTTATCTGTACAAGGTATAATTAGTGGGTGTTTTTATGATTTTGCGTTTGAAGTTGGAGGGGGCTTCTCGTGTATTGTTCACAGAACGATGTGTGCGGACCGATCGGACTTGCTGACTGCGGAGTGCGGGTGGACTTTTAAGCGGACGGACTTGTATTTCGTAAGGAAGCAAAAACGCTTCCTTACAAAGCCATGGCCAAGAAAGGTGCGGATCTAAAAATAGACGCAACTTCCACATTCCAAAGGATTTTCAGAATTAAGTGCACGGCTGCTTTGTGTCACAACAAAAATAGCTATTGGTTTGCTGTATTTCGTTCATAAATTATGTGAAAATTCCTACACTAATGACCAGCTGCTCACAACTTAAATTATTTTAGCAATAAAGGCATTTTATTGCCAAAACTCTACATACCACTCTTTTCACAAAAGATAACTCAATATTAATACCAGGACCTTTAAAATTATTTTTTATATAACTTACGCTCGCATTCCTATAACAAACGACTTCTCAAATTAAAAATCATGAATTTAACGGTGAATACATTGAGTACGCATTGGTAGTTGGGTGCATTTAGTTTTCAATCCAAGTCAATGTTAGGTCGTCTTGTACTCTGTGTTGTTATAATTTTTCCAAATTTAATATTGCAGCATGTACAGCTTTTATATATACGGTTATTAAAATTCATGTTCAAAAGCAATTATTCCTGTTAGCCCTTAGAAATTTGGGTTGGGATCCGATTGCCTCTCTTCCTCCGTATAAAAATAGGTTGCTTCTGCTGTCCCTACCGTCTCTTGAGAAACGTAGGTTTGCTCTTGGCGTTTCCTTTCTAATTAAAGTAATAAATGGTGCCATTGACTCGCCTTCATTACTTGGTGTAATAAGCTTCCCTAACCGCTTCTCTAGGCACTTTATCTTGGTTAAGCTTAGTCAGTGTAAATTTAATTATGAGCTGTTCTATCCGCTCAGAGTCGTTTGCAAGAGCCTAAATGACGTGTACCACTTATTCTCGTTATCGGACTCTTTAAAGTCCATTAAAGCAACATTGTTTAATACGCGCGATTTACCTATGTCATATTTAAACTAGCTTTTATCCTTAAAAAATCGTTACGTTTCGAAAATGAATTATTGTCAATTTATTATCGGTTGCCAGGCTTATGCATGTTTGCGATGGCTTAGGGGTCCATTTGCAATTTAGTCCTGTACTGGTTGTAAGTGTGGCCCTATGCTGATAGTGTACATGCTTTTTTTTTCTTTTTTTCTTCTTATTTGTTTTATTATACTTATACTAAATTTTATTATTAATTAATATAAGTTTTGCATTAAGAGCCAATTGAACTCGACTGTTATTTGTTTAGTTGAGTTTCTAGTATAAGTAGAATAAATAAATAAATAAATAAATTACGTTACTGGTGCCGACATGTTGCTAAGTAGTAGAGAATTAACATTTATAATCCCATCATGTCTTCTAAAACGTTATTGTTGGTAGTAAAAGCAATAAAAAATATAAAATAAAAAATCAACTTTCAATTAGAAACAGCAAATTACGTCAAGCACTCAACTATCACTTTCATTGTGACTTGTAGTGGTTGTTTAAAAATATTCATAATGTACAGAACAGGGGCGTCATTAGGTCAGGTCGTGCTAACACAAAACATAGCTATGCGTTGACTAATTTCAAAAATATTAGTTGAACATTATTTAGCATCCATCAATTTGTTTTATAAACGCATGTAGCGTTTCGCTAATCTAATTACGAACAATGGCGGAGCTTATTTGTATATAGCTGTTGCTTTATATTTGATCCGCTGCATGCAAAGTTAGAAAAATCGTGGCGTAATATAAAACTCGCTTTATATCTAAGAACAAACTCTCCTGGTTGCATTACTAATAGGTTTTAGTAACAGAGCAAAAATAGGACTTTTAAAATTATGAATCTTTTGGCAGATGATAAGATTTTGTTTCATATTTTTTTTTTTACTAAGAAGATGTCCTCAGTACGGATATGACCACCGCAATGGTCAAGAAGGAAGAAGTAGGAAAAAACAAATCGTTTGTAGCCGGAAGTGTGCGGCTGCATGCCCATCAGTAAGCGATATGTCTTCTCTAAACGATCACTCACTTCAGCTGCAGCCAAAAGTTGGTCGTAACTATATCATGGTCCACCGAAAATATTTTCTGAATAAAAGGTGAAAAACATTTTCGAATTGAACTTAATCAAGACGTTCGTTAAGTTTGCTAATGCATTAGTCATTTATACGATCGTTAGCTTTGCTAAGTTAGACGAAGAAACAGCCAAAATGCCTATGTTGTTCACAGAATAGATTAGGTTTTAATTAGTAGCGAAACAAGTCCTGCGGGCTGCCCACAATATTTTTTTTCTTTCAACATTTTTTTTCGTGGTCCCTTGCAAGTTAGTGAAACCGTTACTACCATAAGCCTTCTTGCACTGTCAATTTTTGACGTAAAGTGAATAACTTTTGTCCATTTTATTACAACAAATTTGTTTGAACGAAAAATTCCAAGTAATACACCGGCTATAAACATCTCATTTGTCCAGTGTCTATTCCTTCGTTGCGGGCTTGTGCTCTGAGCAATTTGGACTATTTTCAATACCAACAGAAACTTTCAATATTTCTACTAAGCTTGAAGTTGATATATACATTTTTGCCACTAGGAGAGTGTCAACAACACACACTATATAGACGGCCAAACGGACTGACATGGCTTAATTGATTCACAATTTTCCATTGCCCAAAAATATATATATTCTTTATAGGGTCTTTAAGCTTCCTTTTGGGTGCAGTAAACGTTATGACAAAACGGGTATATCCCCATCCTCCGGTGGACAAAAAATAAGAAATAAGGGGAATAAATAATAATAAGTTTTTGAAACTGAAGCAGCAGATCGAAATATATAAACATAGGTTTTAATTGAAGATACATCGGAAGTAAAAGAGGAAACGTTAGTTTTATGTAAGTTTACTTAACTTGTACCTTGCGTATTTATTTGAAAAAGGATACACCGTACGTGTTCGAGTTACAAAGGTATAACCTTCAACATAATCATCGTACGCAACATTATCTTCATACTTAGTAACGGAATGAATTGTCTTTTTTCCAATTTTCATTTGTTTGGTATTTTTAAGGGAGTAAAAAAGATAATCTTCCCTAAGCACATTTTAAAATCATGGTTAAGGGTTAAAAGTTTCGCATTATATTAATAATAGTCTTCATATGAGAGCCAATAAAGTTTATTAAATCTTGGCTATATTTTCGAGGATATTTTATACGCATTTTGGCAACTTAATAGCTCTTCTTTATGATTCTCTAATGAATCCCATGATGGTTACACAGAAACGTTGCGTTGCGTACCGAATATGACGATAATAAAAAAAGTTTTGTTTTTGTTTATCATATAATAGTCTTAAAATCTAAAAGATGGAAAATTTTTTTAATTTGCCCAAAGTATAGAGTATTGAGCCCGCCATCGAAGAATGGTAGTATATTCATTCTGTCATAACATTTGTAACACCCAAAGTATACCATGAACGTGGGTATATTCTTAGTTATCGTGAAATTCTGAACCGATGTAGCTATGTCCATCCGTCTGCGTGGACAGTTTCCCGATCACGAAAATGAAAATATTATCTCCAAACTCGGCAGACACATTGGGAGTTACTGCACGCAGATTAGTATTAAAAACAAGCCAAAACAGCCAAAAAATACATCCACAGCAAAGCTAAAACTGCAAACAGCTGTGTTTTGCTCATTAATCGTATATTACAAATGTGCACTATTGAAATTTTCCAAATTTATTTTACTTTTCATGTCTAAAAATGGAAAAAATCGGCTACTACACACCAGCTTATAGGTGATTACATTTTTTTATTAGGACGTTGCGAATATTTTCCATCATTTTCTACAACATTTTACTATATTTCTGGCAACACGACGTTATCGTGTCGAAATATTATTTTGGTTTGACAGTGATGTGCGAACTTCTTCGACCTTGGTGAGCCGCGCGTCAGCCAAGCTACGCTGGATCGTCTAAACAAGTAGTAATCAGAACTTTCCATTCGAGCTGCGGCAGTGTATCCTTCACAACAATTGTAACAAGTAGTTGATTTGCGGGGCAGCCATTTTCTTCTTTCTGTGCCTTTCAGATCACATGTAAACATTGGCAAACAGTTGCTTCATCGTCTGGTAACCTGTTTGAAAGTTCTTTAGAGCTTGAGCTAGGTTTTCGTCCAATGAGTTTTGCAATTCGTTATGTTCGAACCTCCAGGCTGCTCTTTGTTATTGGCATCGAAACCACCAATTTTAAAACGTTTAAACCAAATATGACAATTGGGATATGCTTCTGAACTTCGGCCGACTTCTTCAAATTAAGCAACACGAAAGAAGTGAAGGTCAAAAATGCAATTTTAAGCGCGTCATGATTAGCATCAGCGTACGTTGGGTAAATCAATAATACTAAATGGAAAACTGTTACTTTAAGTAGAAGAAGGTCAAAATAATCGAATTTAAACGTTACATATACTGGTATTTTGCTTCATTATATTTACCTGTAGATCTCCCTGGCCAAAATTACCGGAAGTCATGATAATTCTGCCTTTTTGAGACTTCATGATTATAACACACGAAGTGAACAAAGTAGAATGTTGAGAATAAACGATACAAGCTAGGTGGCTTAACCAAAAATTATAACATATATGAGTAAAGTAATTGTATGGCGAAGGTCACGACGTGGACGACCAATTTTTTCTATAAAATCCCGTCCATATGGATGTCAAATAAAAGAGCTTGGATAGCAAGTTGTATTCGGCTGAAAAGTAAAGAATAAATAATTCTATCTATTTTATATGTTAAATATTTTATATTAATATATTATATAATAAAACAATTTTTTACATAAGTTTTTATAGAAGTTTTTTTTTTTTAGTGTTGACCGAAGGACGTGCACTACTAAGGCGCCGAAGATTTTAATACGTAAGAAATAATTGTTTTTGACAGCCGTGCCAGTGTACTCATGTAAAATTTTAAGAAAATTTATTTATATAATTTATTTTACGCATTATTCTAAGATACATTGGGAATAGACGACCACACACACAATACAATACGAAGTACGAAAACTCTATTTCATTTTTTGAATAGATAGCTAGTATATGATGATTTGCAATTAAGACCAAAATATGTTGTAACACTGTTTGCCGAATATAAGACGAATATTTGTTTATGAAATTTTTTCCTGAAAGTGGCGCCTATTATCACCCTACTATGTTGCATTAAAATACAAAAGTCATTGTATTAGAGCACGGACTGGTAGTCCGTTATAATTAATATAATATGATAATTATAATATAAATAGAATACAACACAAATATGTATACGTATTCCAAACCTAAAATACAACCTTAAAATTAATCCGCAATGATAACCACAGCTTAACTCGTAGGTTAACAATTATGGGTTCTGCAAATTGCTTATATTTAAGAATGTCTGATCGATTTCGGTCTACCCCAAAGTTGTCACCAAATTTCTATTCCTCGTGCATTATTCGTCTGTATGAGATAGTATGAGGTAGTCCCAAACGAATTATTTCCGCATTCCATGTCAACGTTTTTTCAATGTGAAGCATGTCCAGTTCTATTTTCACTATTGAAATTTACTAAAAATTGAAACCATTGTATATGTGTTGGTGTTGTAGCCCCAGCCACATTGCGTAACCAGCCACTTATTGTGTAACCATGCGTGTGTGTGTCTACCAGACTCAGTCAGTAGTAAGTCTATCAATGTCCTCTTGTATCTAAAGTTGTTATCTAAATAAATTTTAGAGCAATTTTCCACTAGAAGTGGAATGGAGGCCTATGAGTTATACGTAAGCACCATAGCTGAAGTAGGGAGGGGTTGTATATTTTCGAACACGAGCATACCTAGGACGGTTACAATCAAAAGAATTTGCGCGTGCTTGCCCCCTATCGGATATGCTCATTGACAAAACTCTAAACAACCGAAAAGGGAACCTATGTGTCCATAGGGCCTCTCCCACCTTGCCTTCGGCCCCAAAAATTTTGTGCAAGACTTGGAAATTGGGACGGAATTATAAGAAAAGAAACTTAGTATATTTTTAAGCGTAACAATCTAGAATAAAAAATACTTTAAGTAAAAATATTTATTTAAAGCAATCAAAAATAAATTCAAAGATTCGTGCTCATAGAACACGTTCACACAAATA
Organism: Glossina fuscipes; assembly: GCF_014805625.2. NCBI lineage: Eukaryota > Metazoa > Arthropoda > Insecta > Diptera > Glossinidae > Glossina > Glossina fuscipes. The sequence goes on along the minus strand of NW_024006224.1, from coordinate 6,476 downwards.
TAATCCAAAGGCGGGACAAACACAAAAATAAACTAGTACAGGTAATTGACATATGCGAGTCAAATGCCATATCGCAATAATCTTTGGTAACTTAACAGCATTGGCACAATCTTACTTTGACAGTATCGGTATCATGAACCAATTGGGCGGAACCGTCTAAATTCCGCCTTTTTCTTTCCTACGCCTACGCGTACAATTCTTCGTAAACCTCGTGTCTTTAAAAAGAAAAACCTCATCCCATGTAGGTCTCATTTTCAATTTGCGACCTTTATGCATACTTTTGGTAAAACTGGATTTTTATGATTAACGTCGTCTACTTGGAACTTTCTTAATATCACATACAGTAACAAAAAAAAGAAAACTTTCCTTCACAAATTTTCCAGTTTTCAGAAACTAGTTCAGTTGTTCTTACTTTTTTTTTTTATTTTGCTTTCAAATTATTCTTTACTCATAAATTATGTGTTTTTTGCAAAGTAAAAAAAAATTGTCAAAAATTGTTCCTGAAAGAAAAGTTTGAAATTGTTTCGCTCATTTGATAGATACTTTTATATAGATACACGGGATGTAGGTGAATATAGGTGACGTTTTCTAATTTAGTCGCATTAGAGTCTCAAGTTTGGGTATTTTTCCACACCTATTTTTCGCTAACATACCGAATTTCGAAAAATTGTTAAGAATAGTTTCCGAAAAAGAAGTTTGCATTTCTCTTGGTCATTTGAAAAATACTTTCACATGATGTAGGTGAATACAGGTGGCATTTTCTAGTTTAGCCGCATTAAAGTCTTACGTTTGGGTATAAAGAATTTGGGAGCCTGCCTGTTTTTGAGATCGTCTATTCTGTAAGAATGTTCAAGTTTAAAAATCTGACGATTCTAAGTTCATCTAATTTATGGGTGAACGACCAAGTTAGTCGGCGTGGTACTAAAATCTTCTTACCATAAATAAGAAAACATTTTTCGTTCCATCTCGGGGCCGAGATCCGATATCCAACCGAAACGCATCGAATATGATTATAATCAGCCTTAGTTTTTCTAGCGAGCCCTGTGTATGGAATTTAGGATTAAAGACGTTAAATAGCTCATATTTTTACTTTAACAAGCTCTGCACAATCGCGATAATAAAGTTAGAATGACTAAGCGTAAATAAAGAAACCCGCAAGAGCTCCTACTCATTTACCTTGACATTTATTTATTCCTTATATAAATTTAAAGTCTTTGCAGAAAATTTCAACAAATTCCTAAAAGTTTTTCGAAATTGTAGATGAACCGTTTGAAAATAAACCTTTCTAAGTGATTTTTTTTCCTTATCTCCGAGCAGTTGAAAGGTGTTCTTTATCCATGCTTATTTAAAACACAATTCGTTATTGATTTTGAAAGAATTTTCCCTTTCAACTTACCAGATGGTATAAGTTTCTGAACTTTGACTTCTTTTTCATTTTGACTATATGGAAGCAAATCACACACATTTTATAATAATTATCAAATGAAGTTCCGCTTTACTTATTGCAACAACAAGCGATTATCTTATAATCTGGATTAGCAAATTTTATGTTCAAAGCCGACAAGGGGATGGTTGATAATATTTTACAATTTTTGAAATATCTGAAATATAAAAAGATAAACCGTTACATGAAAAAAGATATTGTTAAAATATTATTTTTCTATTAAATTACCGAAATACGCAAAAAAATAATGTACTATTATGCCATAAATGCAATTTTCAATTAATTAATAAAATAAAAATGTTCTTAAACAATAAGTAAAAAATCTTTAACTATTATCACACGTAGAGTTTAAGTTGCTGAGAAAATTACGGGGTCATCGGAGAGTCTGCTTTTTCGATTATTTTATTATAAAAAAAAAGAGTGGGTAGGGTTGAGAAACAACTTGACGTAAAAGGGTTGCCCATAAAATTCCTGGTAAATGCATAACTTAACTTCCGTCGATTGAGAAGACATAGGTGGTATAAAATATTTTATAAAAAATTTTGTCTGTGGTTAAACATTACTCTTTACTTTTGGCGACGAACACGTATCTTTGAGTCTATATGTAAAAGGACACACGTTTCTATTATCGTCACAAAACAATAAAATAAATATGGCAAAGTCTAGCTGGGGAAATGTAGAATGCACCACTTTTCACTAACTTAACCGCTGTCTTTATTGTGTCAACTGCTTACGGTTTTAACTTGTCTTATAGACGTGGAACTATAAGCAAACTTTTGCATTGTGTTCCAGCCTAATAATCGTCAACTCAAGGTATTTCGAGTAGATAATATTTTTTCATCTGGTTGTAACTTGGACAAATAAACATCATAGATATGCCAAAGCAAGGTTCTGTCTGATTATTTTTGATATTAATTCTCAAACACTGACAATTTTCAAATTTTTTTCAAGTTCCGGCTACAAAATTGGGAAACTTTCGTTTAAAGTTAAAACTTTTTTTGGAATAAAAAATTCATATTAAAGTTCGCAAATAGACGAACAAAGTCCACAAACTGTTTATAAAAAAATCTACGTAAGTACATATAGAAAATTAAAGTAATATTCTTTGCCGTTGGCTTAGAGGTATGGTAAAAGCCACGTTCTCGTTCCAAGAAATATGTAAAGATAAAAGGGATTTTCGTGTGTGTTGCATTTACTTGTTCTGTTTTTTGGAAGTCAGTAGCCTTACGAGATAATAATCTTATAGCAAGAGAAGATCGTTGGGAAATAAAACAAGCATTTTTCAAAAATGACTTGTTTGACATGACACTTGTTTGTTATAAAAGAAAAAAAAAACTTTGTGTGTACCTCCTCAATTGTAAGCTCGTGAGTATCGGTTAACTCGCTGCAAACCGAAATACAAAGGGATTTTTTATGCCGAAGTTCAGTAAACAGCTAAACAAATTGGTGTCTGTTGTACCCAAGAAGGGAAAGGTTAGGAAGGAATGGCATCGGTAAGTTGGCAAGTGCCTACAATTCCTTTTCAGCTGCAGAGTGAAGGGAGTTAACATCAATATCGTGAAAATTCCTTGTGAATGTTTACAATCTTCGCACCCGTCACTGAAAATTGAAGATACCCTAAGTTATTCTTTATTCCAAGATATTGCAGTTACGATAAGTTTCCGAATCACCTTATTACTGGCCACCTGCTTTTTAATTTACTGCAGCAAAAATTGAAATGGAAAATTGGAGCTACCGTACACATCAATTACTAATGTTCAAATTCTTAAAAGCGGTCTATAAGTCGGCGAAAATGGTGAAAAGGTAAACCTTATCTTCCATCAAAACGAACATTTAAAATGTGGTAACTATTTTATTGCTTCTGGTACAAATGTTTCACAGTTTAAAAGATATTTTCTAAACAGAAATAATTTTTATTTTTTTCGAATGTACGTTTTCTTATTATTTGCAAATGATTACCCTCTCCGGGAATGATTCGGGTCGGAATTGGGCGTATTCAAAATAATTGTAAGCATATTAAGCATTCAACAACAAGGTGGCGGGAAAGTTTAGCGGTTTAATATGATTATACGATTTTAGATAATAAAACACTGAGCGAGTTAAACATATATTTAACAAGTAGTGCCTAAATATTTCACACATACATCAGCGTATCAAAAAGAACATGTAACTACCAATGCCTATGGAAAGGCTAAAACCAAAATTCTCGCTTTCATTTGAGCTCTGCAACCGTCGTAAAATCTTTCATAAACTAGTGGTATAAATACGATGTGAAGATGTTTCAAAGGTTTCACTTGAGTTGCCATTGTTATTTGCTTCGGAAGCTACAACAGATTCTCCATTTAAATATTGGATGTAAATCTGTAGATGCGACCAATATTATGTATGGAATGTACACACTGGTATGTAAGCTATATACATATTTATATATACTGGATATTAGAAACAATCTCTTAAAGACTTCGATTCCAATTTATTTATATTTTGTTTTTAATACGCCGCACAGTACGGGCGCCAAAACTTACTCTAGTTTGAGCCTACTGCGCACCTGAGCCAATAATTGGGCAGGTATGCCAGCACTCTGTTTGTGGTACCGTTTCCGTTGACCCTTTATATAAAATAGTAACTATATAACTTCTATTCATTGCAGCATAAATGTTCGATTTTGCAGCGTAGTTCTATAGGGGAAATAGAGAGTGAACAAGTCTATGTTCATTAGCACTTACTTTCGCTTCACTTTACTATGCAGCAATGTTTGACAGTAAATTTTTCCAGCGAGATGCCAAAAAAAATTCTATAAAAACAACATCTTTTTAAAATTTAAGATGGTGTGGAAACTTTTACAACTGGCATCTCTGCTTGAGCTTCGACTTTTTTTTTAAAATTGTTCGTGCTCCATAAAAACTTCTTCCAAATTGATTTTTTTTCAATTTTTTCAACTAAAAAACCACTCTTTGCACTGCAATTGCGCTGTTAAAGTGGATGATCTTCCAGCTCCATTTTCAACCTTTTATAAATTAAAAAAAAAAATTAAGAAAAATCTCATCAGCTTGACGCTACTCTGCACAGTGCGCAGCACTAACTGCTGTTACCAATCCTATCACTGTTTATTCTACGCTGACTGTTTTCGTTAGCATGTGGCGGCTGATAAATATGTCTTTCCGATCTTCAAAACTTTTCTCTGTTTTTGTCGATTTCATCGAATCTTTTTGACGTCATGCTACCTACTAGTTCTTTGGGTAAGTAAGTTCCTCAGAATTTAAGCTAGCACGGTCCGCAAAATCCGCTTCCATTCATAATGTTGACAATAATCTGGCCTCGAATAAATCAAGCACTTCTTCTGAGCAGCTCAACCTCTATGATAGTCGCGCATTGGGTGAGTTTTATGTGTTCATTGACGTATATGAAAACGAGGACGGTCAAGGAGTTCGTCTTAACTCTGACGTGTTTTCTTTGTGAGTGTCGACTTGCATGGGCTCAAACATCTCAGGACAGTTAGCAATGGGAAAGCTCAACTTCTTTCTGGGAATGCTGAATATGCCATCAACTTTTTAAAAATAGTGACTTCTCCTCCAAACGTGCAAAGGCATATATATATCCCTAGGAATTTCACCAAGAGATTTGTTATTGTTCGAAGTATTCTAATATCCATGAAAGAAAATGATATCATGAAAAATGTGATGTCCGAAAATCAAGTAAATTCAATCATCAAACTATATCGCCGAGACCCCTGCGATGACAATAATTTCACCTCCATCAACAGTATTAAAATTGGCTTTAAGGGAAAAAACCATTAAATCCAATTTCTCTAGTCTCCCAATGAAGAGCTTCATACAATCTCTTAAGTCAGGTCTCAAATATGGCAGATTTGATCAAATTCCCAGCATACTTTCGGGTAAGTAGACACAAACAAACGTCCGATTATAACGTTCATAATAAAGACTATTCGAAAAGGAAAGCGGAAAAAGAAAGTCAAAGAGTAATAATCATTTTTTTCCGCGGTTAAAAAGAGAAGTATTCTGTAAATTTTTTAAGTGTCTTAACAATGACTATGAAGAAAACTTTCCACCCTTAAATAATAAGTCAACTTCAAGCAATACAAAAAGTGCTGTCAATGACTTAAATGAAATCCTCAGCAAAAAGGTATTCAACTGCGCGGTAAGACAAAAATTAAATCTCCCTCAACGCACATAGGCCAATATTCCAAAGCGGCAAACCACTATTCTCACACTAAAGGTGATAATGACTTTTAAAATATAACCAAGTATGGAAAAGTTCCGAAATTTTGAAAAATGTGTTGGCAAGTGTTCGAACATATTTGTTTATTGACCTCGGTAGGATGGCCTTTATGTCAATTTAAGCAACATTAATTCGAAACGTTTGGACAGCGTAATGTTCAAACAGACTATCGAATATATCTAATTCAATTTAATTTAAGTTTTCAAAGTAAGTTTTAAGTAAATAATAAATATATATAAGAAAACTTTCGAAGTTCACGGAGATGCAATGAAAAGAGCAAAAAGAGTTATTTCTGTACTTCACCTGCATTGATGATAAATCTTACTAATACATTAAGAAACTTTGTGCTTAACTTATCTTATAGAATTTACCACAATACAAATAAGAAAAACTTGGGAATAGCACGTTTCCGAAATTTGAAATTGAAAGCGTCAATTTGAGGTAAGTAACTCACACATATTCCTTTCATCAAGCAAGGAGGATGGAATGGAATGGTCTCGTGCTGTCATGAATGGTATGGATCTCTTGAGATTCAATCGCTTTGTATCCTATAACCTATAGTCCTATAAATTGCTTTCACTTTATTTACAAGCAACATCCTTTGACGTTCGAGCTGTACTCATATTTTCATTTTATTAATGTCGATATTAAATATTAAATTTTTAATTAAATTTTAATTTAGCATCACACAAAATATTGTTGTTTGCTATTGTGCTATTGCTGTTAAAGTCGCAGAAAATTAGTTAATTTGTTTTACTTTTATGCTAGATTGTGGCGCCAAAAACGAAGATAA